>NW_027368599.1:0-48702 GCF_046119375.1 Phyllobates terribilis | reverse complement strand
AGCTGGCATCTCACTCTCTTTGAATCTTCTTTATCATGCTAGGATTAACAGGAAAAAGCTAAAAATTTCAGAATTGCACCTTGCAATGTGGAGATATTACTGTTTGTGCATTTACAATATTCATTGATTTTTGCCATTGAAAAACATGTTTTTCATATACCAGAAATGTTTGAAGCTACTGACTGAATGAAAGGAGCTGGCATCTCACTCTCTTTGAATCTTCTTTATCATGCTAGGATTAACAGGAAAAAGCTAAAAATTTCAGAATTGCACCGTGCAATGTGGAGATATTACTGTTTGTGCATTTACAATATTCATTGATTTTTGCCATTGAAAAACGTTTTTCATATACCAGAAATGTTTGAAGCTACTGACTGAATGAAAGGAGCTGGCATCTCACTCTCTTTGAATCTTCTTTATCATGCTAGGATTAACAGGAAAAAGCAAAAAATTTCAGAATTGCACCTTGCAATGTGGAGATATTACTGTTTGTGCATTTACAATATTCATTGATTTTTGCCATTGAAAAACGTTTTTCATATACCAGAAATGTTTGAAGCTACTGACTGAATGAAAGGAGCTGGCATCTCACTCTCTTTGAATCTTCTTTATCATGCTAGGATTAACAGGAAAAAGCTAAAAATTTCAGAATTGCACCGTGCAATGTGGAGATATTACTGTTTGTGCATTTACAATATTCATTGATTTTTGCCATTGAAAAACATGTTTTTCATATACCAGAAATGTTTGAAGCTACTGACTGAATGAAAGGAGCTGGCATCTCACTCTCTTTGAATCTTCTTTATCATGCTAGGATTAGCAGGAAAAAGCAAAAAATTTCAGAATTGCACCTTGCAATGTGGAGATATTACTGTTTGTGCATTTACAATATTCATTGATTTTTGCCATTGAAAAACATGTTTTTCATATACCAGAAATGTTTGAAGCTACTGACTGAATGAAAGGAGCTGGCATCTCACTCTCTTTGAATCTTCTTTATCATGCTAGGATTAACAGGAAAAAGCTAAAAATTTCAGAATTGCACCGTGCAATGTGGAGATATTACTGTTTGTGCTTTTACAATATTCATTGATTTTTGCCATTGAAAAACATGTTTTTCATATACCAGAAATGTTTGAAGCTACTGACTGAATGAAAGGAGCTGGCATCTCACTCTCTTTGAATCTTCTTTATCATGCTAGGATTAGCAGGAAAAAGCAAAAAATTTCAGAATTGCACCTTGCAATGTGGAGATATTACTGTTTGTGCATTTACAATATTCATTGATTTTTGCCATTGAAAAACATGTTTTTCATATACCAGAAATGTTTGAAGCTACTGACTGAATGAAAGGAGCTGGCATCTCACTCTCTTTGAATCTTCTTTATCATGCTAGGATTAGTAGGAAAAAGCTAAAAATTTCAGAATTGCACCGTGCAATGTGGAGATATTACTGTTTGTGCATTTACAATATTCATTGATTTTTGCCATTGAAAAACATGTTTTTCATATACCAGAAATGTTTGAAGCTACTGACTGAATGAAAGGAGCTGGCATCTCACTCTCTTTGAATCTTCTTTATCATGCTAGGATTAGCAGGAAAAAGCAAAAAATTTCAGAATTGCACCTTGCAATGTGGAGATATTACTGTTTGTGCATTTACAATATTCATTGATTTTTGCCATTGAAAAACATGTTTTTCATATACCAGAAATGTTTGAAGCTACTGACTGAATGAAAGGAGCTGGCATCTCACTCTCTTTGAATCTTCTTTATCATGCTAGGATTAACAGGAAAAAGCTAAAAATTTCAGAATTGCACCGTGCAATGTGGAGATATTACTGTTTGTGCATTTACAATATTCATTGATTTTTGCCATTGAAAAACATGTTTTTCATATACCAGAAATGTTTGAAGCTACTGACTGAATGAAAGGAGCTGGCATCTCACTCTCTTTGAATCTTTATCATGCTAGGATTAGCAGGAAAAAGCAAAAAATTTCAGAATTGCACCTTGCAATGTGGAGATATTACTGTTTGTGCATTTACAATATTCATTGATTTTTGCCATTGAAAAACATGTTTTTCATATACCAGAAATGTTTGAAGCTACTGACTGAATGAAAGGAGCTGGCATCTCACTCTCTTTGAATCTTCTTTATCATGCTAGGATTAGTAGGAAAAAGCTAAAAATTTCAGAATTGCACCGTGCAATGTGGAGATATTACTGTTTGTGCATTTACAATATTCATTGATTTTTGCCATTGAAAAACATGTTTTTCATATACCAGAAATGTTTGAAGCTACTGACTGAATGAAAGGAGCTGGCATCTCACTCTCTTTGAATCTTCTTTATCATGCTAGGATTAACAGGAAAAAGCTAAAAATTTCAGAATTGCACCTTGCAATGTGGAGATATTACTGTTTGTGCATTTACAATATTCATTGATTTTTGCCATTGAAAAACATGTTTTTCATATACCAGAAATGTTTGAAGCTACTGACTGAATGAAAGGAGCTGGCATCTCACTCTCTTTGAATCTTCTTTATCATGCTAGGATTAACAGGAAAAAGCTAAAAATTTCAGAATTGCACCGTGCAATGTGGAGATATTACTGTTTGTGCATTTACAATATTCATTGATTTTTGCCTTTGAAAAACGTTTTTCATATACCAGAAATGTTTGAAGCTACTGACTGAAAGGAGCTGGCATCTCACTCTCTTTGAATCTTCTTTATCATGCTAGGATTAACAGGAAAAAGCAAAAAATTTCAGAATTGCACCTTGCAATGTGGAGATATTACTGTTTGTGCATTTACAATATTCATTGATTTTTGCCATTGAAAAACATGTTTTTCATATACCAGAAATGTTTGAAGCTACTGACTGAATGAAAGGAGCTGGCATCTCACTCTCTTTGAATCTTCTTTATCATGCTAGGATTAGTAGGAAAAAGCTAAAAATTTCAGAATTGCACCGTGCAATGTGGAGATATTACTGTTTGTGCATTTACAATATTCATTGATTTTTGCCATTGAAAAACATGTTTTTCATATACCAGAAATGTTTGAAGCTACTGACTGAATGAAAGGAGCTGGCATCTCACTCTCTTTGAATCTTCTTTATCATGCTAGGATTAACAGGAAAAAGCTAAAAATTTCAGAATTGCACCTTGCAATGTGGAGATATTACTGTTTGTGCATTTACAATATTCATTGATTTTTGCCATTGAAAAACATGTTTTTCATATACCAGAAATGTTTGAAGCTACTGACTGAATGAAAGGAGCTGGCATCTCACTCTCTTTGAATCTTCTTTATCATGCTAGGATTAACAGGAAAAAGCTAAAAATTTCAGAATTGCACCGTGCAATGTGGAGATATTACTGTTTGTGCATTTACAATATTCATTGATTTTTGCCATTGAAAAACGTTTTTCATATACCAGAAATGTTTGAAGCTACTGACTGAATGAAAGGAGCTGGCATCTCACTCTCTTTGAATCTTCTTTATCATGCTAGGATTAACAGGAAAAAGCAAAAAATTTCAGAATTGCACCTTGCAATGTGGAGATATTACTGTTTGTGCATTTACAATATTCATTGATTTTTGCCATTGAAAAACGTTTTTCATATACCAGAAATGTTTGAAGCTACTGACTGAATGAAAGGAGCTGGCATCTCACTCTCTTTGAATCTTCTTTATCATGCTAGGATTAACAGGAAAAAGCTAAAAATTTCAGAATTGCACCGTGCAATGTGGAGATATTACTGTTTGTGCATTTACAATATTCATTGATTTTTGCCATTGAAAAACATGTTTTTCATATACCAGAAATGTTTGAAGCTACTGACTGAATGAAAGGAGCTGGCATCTCACTCTCTTTGAATCTTCTTTATCATGCTAGGATTAGCAGGAAAAAGCAAAAAATTTCAGAATTGCACCTTGCAATGTGGAGATATTACTGTTTGTGCATTTACAATATTCATTGATTTTTGCCATTGAAAAACATGTTTTTCATATACCAGAAATGTTTGAAGCTACTGACTGAATGAAAGGAGCTGGCATCTCACTCTCTTTGAATCTTCTTTATCATGCTAGGATTAACAGGAAAAAGCTAAAAATTTCAGAATTGCACCGTGCAATGTGGAGATATTACTGTTTGTGCTTTTACAATATTCATTGATTTTTGCCATTGAAAAACATGTTTTTCATATACCAGAAATGTTTGAAGCTACTGACTGAATGAAAGGAGCTGGCATCTCACTCTCTTTGAATCTTCTTTATCATGCTAGGATTAGCAGGAAAAAGCAAAAAATTTCAGAATTGCACCTTGCAATGTGGAGATATTACTGTTTGTGCATTTACAATATTCATTGATTTTTCCATTGAAAAACATGTTTTTCATATACCAGAAATGTTTGAAGCTACTGACTGAATGAAAGGAGCTGGCATCTCACTCTCTTTGAATCTTCTTTATCATGCTAGGATTAGTAGGAAAAAGCTAAAAATTTCAGAATTGCACCGTGCAATGTGGAGATATTACTGTTTGTGCATTTACAATATTCATTGATTTTTGCCATTGAAAAACATGTTTTTCATATACCAGAAATGTTTGAAGCTACTGACTGAATGAAAGGAGCTGGCATCTCACTCTCTTTGAATCTTCTTTATCATGCTAGGATTAGCAGGAAAAAGCAAAAAATTTCAGAATTGCACCTTGCAATGTGGAGATATTACTGTTTGTGCATTTACAATATTCATTGATTTTTGCCATTGAAAAACATGTTTTTCATATACCAGAAATGTTTGAAGCTACTGACTGAATGAAAGGAGCTGGCATCTCACTCTCTTTGAATCTTCTTTATCATGCTAGGATTAACAGGAAAAAGCTAAAAATTTCAGAATTGCACCGTGCAATGTGGAGATATTACTGTTTGTGCTTTTACAATATTCATTGATTTTTGCCATTGAAAAACATGTTTTTCATATACCAGAAATGTTTGAAGCTACTGACTGAATGAAAGGAGCTGGCATCTCACTCTCTTTGAATCTTCTTTATCATGCTAGGATTAGCAGGAAAAAGCAAAAAATTTCAGAATTGCACCTTGCAATGTGGAGATATTACTGTTTGTGCATTTACAATATTCATTGATTTTTGCCATTGAAAAACATGTTTTTCATATACCAGAAATGTTTGAAGCTACTGACTGAATGAAAGGAGCTGGCATCTCACTCTCTTTGAATCTTCTTTATCATGCTAGGATTAGTAGGAAAAAGCTAAAAATTTCAGAATTGCACCGTGCAATGTGGAGATATTACTGTTTGTGCATTTACAATATTCATTGATTTTTGCCATTGAAAAACATGTTTTTCATATACCAGAAATGTTTGAAGCTACTGACTGAATGAAAGGAGCTGGCATCTCACTCTCTTTGAATCTTCTTTATCATGCTAGGATTAGCAGGAAAAAGCAAAAAATTTCAGAATTGCACCTTGCAATGCGGAGATATTACTGTTTGTGCATTTACAATATTCATTGATTTTTGCCATTGAAAAACATGTTTTTCATATACCAGAAATGTTTGAAGCTACTGACTGAATGAAAGGAGCTGGCATCTCACTCTCTTTGAATCTTCTTTATCATGCTAGGATTAGCAGGAAAAAGCAAAAAATTTCAGAATTGCACCTTGCAATGTGGAGATATTGAATATTGTAAATGCACAAACAGTAATATCTCCACATTGCACGGTGCAATTCTGAAATTTTTAGCTTTTTCCTGTTAATCCTAGCATGATAAAGAAGATTCAAAGAGAGTGAGATGCCAGCTCCTTTCATTCAGTCAGTAGCTTCAAACATTTCTGGTATATGAAAAACATGTTTTTCAATGGCAAAAATCAATGAATATTGTAAATGCACAAACAGTAATATCTCCACATTGCAAGGTGCAATTCTGAAATTTTTTGCTTTTTCCTGTTAATCCTAGCATGATAAAGAAGATTCAAAGAGAGTGAGATGCCAGCTCCTTTCATTCAGTCAGTAGCTTCAAACATTTCTGGTATATGAAAAACATGTTTTTCAATGGCAAAAATCAATGAATATTGTAAATGCACAAACAGTAATATCTCCACATTGCACGGTGCAATTCTGAAATTTTTAGCTTTTTCCTGTTAATCCTAGCATGATAAAGAAGATTCAAAGAGAGTGAGATGCCAGCTCCTTTCATTCAGTCAGTAGCTTCAAACATTTCTGGTATATGAAAAACATGTTTTTCAATGGCAAAAATCAATGAATATTGTAAATGCACAAACAGTAATATCTCCACATTGCAAGGTGCAATTCTGAAATTTTTTGCTTTTTCCTGCTAATCCTAGCATGATAAAGAAGATTCAAAGAGAGTGAGATGCCAGCTCCTTTCATTCAGTCAGTAGCTTCAAACATTTCTGGTATATGAAAAACATGTTTTTCAATGGCAAAAATCAATGAATATTGTAAATGCACAAACAGTAATATCTCCACATTGCACAGTGCAATTCTGAAATTTTTAGCTTTTTCCTGTTAATCCTAGCATGATAAAGAAGATTCAGAGAGTGAGATGCCAGCTCCTTTCATTCAGTCAGTAGCTTCAAACATTTCTGGTATATGAAAAACATGTTTTTCAATGGCAAAAATCAATGAATATTGTAAATGCACAAACAGTAATATCTCCACATTGCAAGGTGCAATTCTGAAATTTTTTGCTTTTTCCTGTTAATCCTAGCATGATAAAGAAGATTCAAAGAGAGTGAGATGCCAGCTCCTTTCATTCAGTCAGTAGCTTCAAACATTTCTGGTATATGAAAAACATGTTTTTCAATGGCAAAAATCAATGAATATTGTAAATGCACAAACAGTAATATCTCCACATTGCACGGTGCAATTCTGAAATTTTTAGCTTTTTCCTGTTAATCCTAGCATGATAAAGAAGATTCAAAGAGAGTGAGATGCCAGCTCCTTTCATTCAGTCAGTAGCTTCAAACATTTCTGGTATATGAAAAACATGTTTTTCAATGGCAAAAATCAATGAATATTGTAAATGCACAAACAGTAATATCTCCACATTGCAAGGTGCAATTCTGAAATTTTTTGCTTTTTCCTGCTAATCCTAGCATGATAAAGAAGATTCAAAGAGAGTGAGATGCCAGCTCCTTTCATTCAGTCAGTAGCTTCAAACATTTCTGGTATATGAAAAACATGTTTTTCAATGGCAAAAATCAATGAATATTGTAAATGCACAAACAGTAATATCTCCACATTGCACAGTGCAATTCTGAAATTTTTAGCTTTTTCCTGTTAATCCTAGCATGATAAAGAAGATTCAAAGAGAGTGAGATGCCAGCTCCTTTCATTCAGTCAGTAGCTTCAAACATTTCTGGTATATGAAAAACATGTTTTTCAATGGCAAAAATCAATGAATATTGTAAATGCACAAACAGTAATATCTCCACATTGCAAGGTGCAATTCTGAAATTTTTTGCTTTTTCCTGTTAATCCTAGCATGATAAAGAAGATTCAAAGAGAGTGAGATGCCAGCTCCTTTCATTCAGTCAGTAGCTTCAAACATTTCTGGTATATGAAAAACATGTTTTTCAATGGCAAAAATCAATGAATATTGTAAATGCACAAACAGTAATATCTCCACATTGCAAGGTGCAATTCTGAAATTTTTTGCTTTTTCCTGCCAATCCTAGCATGATAAAGAAGATTCAAAGAGAGTGAGATGCCAGCTCCTTTCATTCAGTCAGTAGCTTCAAACATTTCTGGTATATGAAAAACGTTTTTCAATGGCAAAAATCAATGAATATTGTAAATGCACAAACAGTAATATCTCCACATTGCAAGGTGCAATTCTGAAATTTTTTGCTTTTTCCTGTTAATCCTAGCATGATAAAGAAGATTCAAAGAGAGTGAGATGCCAGCTCCTTTCATTCAATCAGTAGCTTCAAACATTTCTGGTATATGAAAAACATGTTTTTCAATGGCAAAAATCAATGAATATTGTAAATGCACAAACAGTAATATCTCCGCATTGCAAGGTGCAATTCTGAAATTTTTTGCTTTTTCCTGCTAATCCTAGCATGATAAAGAAGATTCAAAGAGAGTGAGATGCCAGCTCCTTTCATTCAGTCAGTAGCTTCAAACATTTCTGGTATATGAAAAACATGTTTTTCAATGGCAAAAATCAATGAATATTGTAAATGCACAAACAGTAATATCTCCACATTGCACGGTGCAATTCTGAAATTTTTAGCTTTTTCCTGCTAATCCTAGCATGATAAAGAAGATTCAAAGAGAGTGAGATGCCAGCTCCTTTCATTCAGTCAGTAGCTTCAAACATTTCTGGTATATGAAAAACATGTTTTTCAATGGCAAAAATCAATGAATATTGTAAATGCACAAACAGTAATATCTCCACATTGCAAGGTGCAATTCTGAAATTTTTTGCTTTTTCCTGCTAATCCTAGCATGATAAAGAAGATTCAAAGAGAGTGAGATGCCAGCTTCTTTCATTCAGTCAGTAGCTTCAAACATTTCTGGTATATGAAAAACATGTTTTTCAATGGCAAAAATCAATGAATATTGTAAATGCACAAACAGTAATATCTCCACATTGCACGGTGCAATTCTGAAATTTTTAGCTTTTTCCTGTTAATCCTAGCATGATAAAGAAGATTCAAAGAGAGTGAGATGCCAGCTCCTTTCATTCAGTCAGTAGCTTCAAACATTTCTGGTATATGAAAAACATGTTTTTCAATGGCAAAAATCAATGAATATTGTAAATGCACAAACAGTAATATCTCCACATTGCACGGTGCAATTCTGAAATTTTTACCTTTTTCCTGTTAATCCTAGCATGATAAAGAAGATTCAAAGAGAGTGAGATGCCAGCTCCTTTCATTCAGTCAGTAGCTTCAAACATTTCTGGTATATGAAAAACATGTTTTTCAATGGCAAAAATCAATGAATATTGTAAATGCACAAACAGTAATATCTCCACATTGCACGGTGCAATTCTGAAATTTTTAGCTTTTTCCTGTTAATCCTAGCATGATAAAGAAGATTCAAAGAGAGTGAGATGCCAGCTCCTTTCATTCAGTCAGTAGCTTCAAACATTTCTGGTATATGAAAAACGTTTTTCAATGGCAAAAATCAATGAATATTGTAAATGCACAAACAGTAATATCTCCACATTGCAAGGTGCAATTCTGAAATTTTTTGCTTTTTCCTGTTAATCCTAGCATGATAAAGAAGATTCAAAGAGAGTGAGATGCCAGCTCCTTTCATTCAGTCAGTAGCTTCAAACATTTCTGGTATATGAAAAACATGTTTTTCAATGGCAAAAATCAATGAATATTGTAAATGCACAAACAGTAATATCTCCGCATTGCAAGGTGCAATTCTGAAATTTTTTGCTTTTTCCTGCTAATCCTAGCATGATAAAGAAGATTCAAAGAGAGTGAGATGCCAGCTCCTTTCATTCAGTCAGTAGCTTCAAACATTTCTGGTATATGAAAAACATGTTTTTCAATGGCAAAAATCAATGAATATTGTAAATGCACAAACAGTAATATCTCCACATTGCAAGGTGCAATTCTGAAATTTTTTGCTTTTTCCTGCTAATCCTAGCATGATAAAGAAGATTCAAAGAGAGTGAGATGCCAGCTCCTTTCATTCAGTCAGTAGCTTCAAACATTTCTGGTATATGAAAAACGTTTTTCAATGGCAAAAATCAATGAATATTGTAAATGCACAAACAGTAATATCTCCACATTGCAAGGTGCAATTCTGAAATTTTTTGCTTTTTCCTGTTAATCCTAGCATGATAAAGAAGATTCAAAGAGAGTGAGATGCCAGCTCCTTTCATTCAGTCAGTAGCTTCAAACATTTCTGGTATATGAAAAACATGTTTTTCAATGGCAAAAATCAATGAATATTGTAAATGCACAAACAGTAATATCTCCACATTGCACGGTGCAATTCTGAAATTTTTTGCTTTTTCCTGTTAATCCTAGCATGATAAAGAAGATTCAAAGAGAGTGAGATGCCAGCTCCTTTCATTCAGTCAGTAGCTTCAAACATTTCTGGTATATGAAAAACATGTTTTTCAATGGCAAAAATCAATGAATATTGTAAATGCACAAACAGTAATATCTCCACATTGCAAGGTGCAATTCTGAAATTTTTTGCTTTTTCCTGTTAATCCTACCATGATAAAGAAGATTCAAAGAGAGTGAGATGCCAGCTCCTTTCATTCAGTCAGTAGCTTCAAACATTTCTGGTATATGAAAAACATGTTTTTCAATGGCAAAAATCAATGAATATTGTAAATGCACAAACAGTAATATCTCCACATTGCAAGGTGCAATTCTGAAATTTTTTGCTTTTTCCTGCTAATCCTAGCATGATAAAGAAGATTCAAAGAGAGTGAGATGCCAGCTCCTTGAATTCAGTCAGTAGCTTCAAACATTTCTGGTATATGAAAAACATGTTTTTCAATGGCAAAAATCAATGAATATTGTAAATGCACAAACAGTAATATCTCCACATTGCACAGTGCAATTCTGAAATTTTTAGCTTTTTCCTGTTAATCCTAGCATGATAAAGAAGATTCAAAGAGAGTGAGATGCCAGCTCCTTTCATTCAGTCAGTAGCTTCAAACATTTCTGGTATATGAAAAACATGTTTTTCAATGGCAAAAATCAATGAATATTGTAAATGCACAAACAGTAATATCTCCACATTGCAAGGTGCAATTCTGAAATTTTTTGCTTTTTCCTGTTAATCCTAGCATGATAAAGAAGATTCAAAGAGAGTGAGATGCCAGCTCCTTTCATTCAGTCAGTAGCTTCAAACATTTCTGGTATATGAAAAACATGTTTTTCAATGGCAAAAATCAATGAATATTGTAAATGCACAAACAGTAATATCTCCACATTGCAAGGTGCAATTCTGAAATTTTTTGCTTTTTCCTGCTAATCCTAGCATGATAAAGAAGATTCAAAGAGAGTGAGATGCCAGCTCCTTTCATTCAGTCAGTAGCTTCAAACATTTCTGGTATATGAAAAACATGTTTTTCAATGGCAAAAATCAATGAATATTGTAAATGCACAAACAGTAATATCTCCACATTGCAAGGTGCAATTCTGAAATTTTTTGCTTTTTCCTGTTAATCCTAGCATGATAAAGAAGATTCAAAGAGAGTGAGATGCCAGCTCCTTTCATTCAGTCAGTAGCTTCAAACATTTCTGGTATATGAAAAACATGTTTTTCAATGGCAAAAATCAATGAATATTGTAAATGCACAAACAGTAATATCTCCGCATTGCAAGGTGCAATTCTGAAATTTTTTGCTTTTTCCTGCTAATCCTAGCATGATAAAGAAGATTCAAAGAGAGTGAGATGCCAGCTCCTTTCATTCAGTCAGTAGCTTCAAACATTTCTGGTATATGAAAAACATGTTTTTCAATGGCAAAAATCAATGAATATTGTAAATGCACAAACAGTAATATCTCCACATTGCAAGGTGCAATTCTGAAATTTTTTGCTTTTTCCTGCTAATCCTAGCATGATAAAGAAGATTCAAAGAGAGTGAGATGCCAGCTCCTTTCATTCAGTCAGTAGCTTCAAACATTTCTGGTATATGAAAAACGTTTTTCAATGGCAAAAATCAATGAATATTGTAAATGCACAAACAGTAATATCTCCACATTGCAAGGTGCAATTCTGAAATTTTTTGCTTTTTCCTGTTAATCCTAGCATGATAAAGAAGATTCAAAGAGAGTGAGATGCCAGCTCCTTTCATTCAGTCAGTAGCTTCAAACATTTCTGGTATATGAAAAACATGTTTTTCAATGGCAAAAATCAATGAATATTGTAAATGCACAAACAGTAATATCTCCACATTGCACGGTGCAATTCTGAAATTTTTAGCTTTTTCCTGTTAATCCTAGCATGATAAAGAAGATTCAAAGAGAGTGAGATGCCAGCTCCTTTCATTCAGTCAGTAGCTTCAAACATTTCTGGTATATGAAAAACATGTTTTTCAATGGCAAAAATCAATGAATATTGTAAATGCACAAACAGTAATATCTCCACATTGCAAGGTGCAATTCTGAAATTTTTTGCTTTTTCCTGTTAATCCTACCATGATAAAGAAGATTCAAAGAGAGTGAGATGCCAGCTCCTTTCATTCAGTCAGTAGCTTCAAACATTTCTGGTATATGAAAAACATGTTTTTCAATGGCAAAAATCAATGAATATTGTAAATGCACAAACAGTAATATCTCCACATTGCAAGGTGCAATTCTGAAATTTTTTGCTTTTTCCTGCTAATCCTAGCATGATAAAGAAGATTCAAAGAGAGTGAGATGCCAGCTCCTTTCATTCAGTCAGTAGCTTCAAACATTTCTGGTATATGAAAAACGTTTTTCAATGGCAAAAATCAATGAATATTGTAAATGCACAAACAGTAATATCTCCACATTGCAAGGTGCAATTCTGAAATTTTTTGCTTTTTCCTGCTAATCCTAGCATGATAAAGAAGATTCAAAGAGAGTGAGATGCCAGCTCCTTTCATTCAGTCAGTAGCTTCAAACATTTCTGGTATATGAAAAACATGTTTTTCAATGGCAAAAATCAATGAATATTGTAAATGCACAAACAGTAATATCTCCACATTGCACGGTGCAATTCTGAAATTTTTAGCTTTTTCCTGTTAATCCTAGCATGATAAAGAAGATTCAAAGAGAGTGAGATGCCAGCTCCTTTCATTCAGTCAGTAGCTTCAAACATTTCTGGTATATGAAAAACGTTTTTCAATGGCAAAAATCAATGAATATTGTAAATGCACAAACAGTAATATCTCCACATTGCAAGGTGCAATTCTGAAATTTTTTGCTTTTTCCTGTTAATCCTAGCATGATAAAGAAGATTCAAAGAGAGTGAGATGCCAGCTCCTTTCATTCAGTCAGTAGCTTCAAACATTTCTGGTATATGAAAAACATGTTTTTCAATGGCAAAAATCAATGAATATTGTAAATGCACAAACAGTAATATCTCCGCATTGCAAGGTGCAATTCTGAAATTTTTTGCTTTTTCCTGCTAATCCTAGCATGATAAAGAAGATTCAAAGAGAGTGAGATGCCAGCTCCTTTCATTCAGTCAGTAGCTTCAAACATTTCTGGTATATGAAAAACGTTTTTCAATGGCAAAAATCAATGAATATTGTAAATGCACAAACAGTAATATCTCCACATTGCAAGGTGCAATTCTGAAATTTTTTGCTTTTTCCTGCTAATCCTAGCATGATAAAGAAGATTCAAAGAGAGTGAGATGCCAGCTCCTTTCATTCAGTCAGTAGCTTCAAACATTTCTGGTATATGAAAAACATGTTTTTCAATGGCAAAAATCAATGAATATTGTAAATGCACAAACAGTAATATCTCCACATTGCACGGTGCAATTCTGAAATTTTTAGCTTTTTCCTGTTAATCCTAGCATGATAAAGAAGATTCAAAGAGAGTGAGATGCCAGCTCCTTTCATTCAGTCAGTAGCTTCAAACATTTCTGGTATATGAAAAACGTTTTTCAATGGCAAAAATCAATGAATATTGTAAATGCACAAACAGTAATATCTCCACATTGCAAGGTGCAATTCTGAAATTTTTTGCTTTTTCCTGTTAATCCTAGCATGATAAAGAAGATTCAAAGAGAGTGAGATGCCAGCTCCTTTCATTCAGTCAGTAGCTTCAAACATTTCTGGTATATGAAAAACATGTTTTTCAATGGCAAAAATCAATGAATATTGTAAATGCACAAACAGTAATATCTCCACATTGCACGGTGCAATTCTGAAATTTTTAGCTTTTTCCTGCTAATCCTAGCATGATAAAGAAGATTCAAAGAGAGTGAGATGCCAGCTCCTTTCATTCAGTCAGTAGCTTCAAACATTTCTGGTATATGAAAAACATGTTTTTCAATGGCAAAAATCAATGAATATTGTAAATGCACAAACAGTAATATCTCCACATTGCAAGGTGCAATTCTGAAATTTTTTGCTTTTTCCTGCTAATCCTAGCATGATAAAGAAGATTCAAAGAGAGTGAGATGCCAGCTCCTTTCATTCAGTCAGTAGCTTCAAACATTTCTGGTATATGAAAAACATGTTTTTCAATGGCAAAAATCAATGAATATTGTAAATGCACAAACAGTAATATCTCCACATTGCACGGTGCAATTCTGAAATTTTTAGCTTTTTCCTGTTAATCCTAGCATGATAAAGAAGATTCAAAGAGAGTGAGATGCCAGCTCCTTTCATTCAGTCAGTAGCTTCAAACATTTCTGGTATATGAAAAACATGTTTTTCAATGGCAAAAATCAATGAATATTGTAAATGCACAAACAGTAATATCTCCACATTGCACGGTGCAATTCTGAAATTTTTACCTTTTTCCTGTTAATCCTAGCATGATAAAGAAGATTCAAAGAGAGTGAGATGCCAGCTCCTTTCATTCAGTCAGTAGCTTCAAACATTTCTGGTATATGAAAAACATGTTTTTCAATGGCAAAAATCAATGAATATTGTAAATGCACAAACAGTAATATCTCCACATTGCAAGGTGCAATTCTGAAATTTTTTGCTTTTTCCTGTTAATCCTAGCATGATAAAGAAGATTCAAAGAGAGTGAGATGCCAGCTCCTTTCATTCAGTCAGTAGCTTCAAACATTTCTGGTATATGAAAAACATGTTTTTCAATGGCAAAAATCAATGAATATTGTAAATGCACAAACAGTAATATCTCCACATTGCAAGGTGCAATTCTGAAATTTTTTGCTTTTTCCTGCTAATCCTAGCATGATAAAGAAGATTCAAAGAGAGTGAGATGCCAGCTCCTTTCATTCAGTCAGTAGCTTCAAACATTTCTGGTATATGAAAAACGTTTTTCAATGGCAAAAATCAATGAATATTGTAAATGCACAAACAGTAATATCTCCACATTGCAAGGTGCAATTCTGAAATTTTTTGCTTTTTCCTGCTAATCCTAGCATGATAAAGAAGATTCAAAGAGAGTGAGATGCCAGCTCCTTTCATTCAGTCAGTAGCTTCAAACATTTCTGGTATATGAAAAACATGTTTTTCAATGGCAAAAATCAATGAATATTGTAAATGCACAAACAGTAATATCTCCACATTGCACGGTGCAATTCTGAAATTTTTAGCTTTTTCCTGTTAATCCTAGCATGATAAAGAAGATTCAAAGAGAGTGAGATGCCAGCTCCTTTCATTCAGTCAGTAGCTTCAAACATTTCTGGTATATGAAAAACGTTTTTCAATGGCAAAAATCAATGAATATTGTAAATGCACAAACAGTAATATCTCCACATTGCAAGGTGCAATTCTGAAATTTTTTGCTTTTTCCTGTTAATCCTAGCATGATAAAGAAGATTCAAAGAGAGTGAGATGCCAGCTCCTTTCATTCAGTCAGTAGCTTCAAACATTTCTGGTATATGAAAAACATGTTTTTCAATGGCAAAAATCAATGAATATTGTAAATGCACAAACAGTAATATCTCCGCATTGCAAGGTGCAATTCTGAAATTTTTTGCTTTTTCCTGCTAATCCTAGCATGATAAAGAAGATTCAAAGAGAGTGAGATGCCAGCTCCTTTCATTCAGTCAGTAGCTTCAAACATTTCTGGTATATGAAAAACATGTTTTTCAATGGCAAAAATCAATGAATATTGTAAATGCACAAACAGTAATATCTCCACATTGCAAGGTGCAATTCTGAAATTTTTTGCTTTTTCCTGCTAATCCTAGCATGATAAAGAAGATTCAAAGAGAGTGAGATGCCAGCTCCTTTCATTCAGTCAGTAGCTTCAAACATTTCTGGTATATGAAAAACGTTTTTCAATGGCAAAAATCAATGAATATTGTAAATGCACAAACAGTAATATCTCCACATTGCAAGGTGCAATTCTGAAATTTTTTGCTTTTTCCTGTTAATCCTAGCATGATAAAGAAGATTCAAAGAGAGTGAGATGCCAGCTCCTTTCATTCAGTCAGTAGCTTCAAACATTTCTGGTATATGAAAAACATGTTTTTCAATGGCAAAAATCAATGAATATTGTAAATGCACAAACAGTAATATCTCCACATTGCACGGTGCAATTCTGAAATTTTTAGCTTTTTCCTGTTAATCCTAGCATGATAAAGAAGATTCAAAGAGAGTGAGATGCCAGCTCCTTTCATTCAGTCAGTAGCTTCAAACATTTCTGGTATATGAAAAACATGTTTTTCAATGGCAAAAATCAATGAATATTGTAAATGCACAAACAGTAATATCTCCACATTGCAAGGTGCAATTCTGAAATTTTTTGCTTTTTCCTGTTAATCCTACCATGATAAAGATTCAAAGAGAGTGAGATGCCAGCTCCTTTCATTCAGTCAGTAGCTTCAAACATTTCTGGTATATGAAAAACATGTTTTTCAATGGCAAAAATCAATGAATATTGTAAATGCACAAACAGTAATATCTCCACATTGCAAGGTGCAATTCTGAAATTTTTTGCTTTTTCCTGCTAATCCTAGCATGATAAAGAAGATTCAAAGAGAGTGAGATGCCAGCTCCTTTCATTCAGTCAGTAGCTTCAAACATTTCTGGTATATGAAAAACGTTTTTCAATGGCAAAAATCAATGAATATTGTAAATGCACAAACAGTAATATCTCCACATTGCAAGGTGCAATTCTGAAATTTTTTGCTTTTTCCTGCTAATCCTAGCATGATAAAGAAGATTCAAAGAGAGTGAGATGCCAGCTCCTTTCATTCAGTCAGTAGCTTCAAACATTTCTGGTATATGAAAAACATGTTTTTCAATGGCAAAAATCAATGAATATTGTAAATGCACAAACAGTAATATCTCCACATTGCACGGTGCAATTCTGAAATTTTTAGCTTTTTCCTGTTAATCCTAGCATGATAAAGAAGATTCAAAGAGAGTGAGATGCCAGCTCCTTTCATTCAGTCAGTAGCTTCAAACATTTCTGGTATATGAAAAACGTTTTTCAATGGCAAAAATCAATGAATATTGTAAATGCACAAACAGTAATATCTCCACATTGCAAGGTGCAATTCTGAAATTTTTTGCTTTTTCCTGTTAATCCTAGCATGATAAAGAAGATTCAAAGAGAGTGAGATGCCAGCTCCTTTCATTCAGTCAGTAGCTTCAAACATTTCTGGTATATGAAAAACATGTTTTTCAATGGCAAAAATCAATGAATATTGTAAATGCACAAACAGTAATATCTCCGCATTGCAAGGTGCAATTCTGAAATTTTTTTCTTTTTCCTGCTAATCCTAGCATGATAAAGAAGATTCAAAGAGAGTGAGATGCCAGCTCCTTTCATTCAGTCAGTAGCTTCAAACATTTCTGGTATATGAAAAACGTTTTTCAATGGCAAAAATCAATGAATATTGTAAATGCACAAACAGTAATATCTCCACATTGCAAGGTGCAATTCTGAAATTTTTTGCTTTTTCCTGCTAATCCTAGCATGATAAAGAAGATTCAAAGAGAGTGAGATGCCAGCTCCTTTCATTCAGTCAGTAGCTTCAAACATTTCTGGTATATGAAAAACATGTTTTTCAATGGCAAAAATCAATGAATATTGTAAATGCACAAACAGTAATATCTCCACATTGCACGGTGCAATTCTGAAATTTTTAGCTTTTTCCTGTTAATCCTAGCATGATAAAGAAGATTCAAAGAGAGTGAGATGCCAGCTCCTTTCATTCAGTCAGTAGCTTCAAACATTTCTGGTATATGAAAAACGTTTTTCAATGGCAAAAATCAATGAATATTGTAAATGCACAAACAGTAATATCTCCACATTGCAAGGTGCAATTCTGAAATTTTTTGCTTTTTCCTGTTAATCCTAGCATGATAAAGAAGATTCAAAGAGAGTGAGATGCCAGCTCCTTTCATTCAGTCAGTAGCTTCAAACATTTCTGGTATATGAAAAACATGTTTTTCAATGGCAAAAATCAATGAATATTGTAAATGCACAAACAGTAATATCTCCGCATTGCAAGGTGCAATTCTGAAATTTTTTGCTTTTTCCTGCTAATCCTAGCATGATAAAGAAGATTCAAAGAGAGTGAGATGCCAGCTCCTTTCATTCAGTCAGTAGCTTCAAACATTTCTGGTATATGAAAAACATGTTTTTCAATGGCAAAAATCAATGAATATTGTAAATGCACAAACAGTAATATCTCCACATTGCAAGGTGCAATTCTGAAATTTTTTGCTTTTTCCTGCTAATCCTAGCATGATAAAGAAGATTCAAAGAGAGTGAGATGCCAGCTCCTTTCATTCAGTCAGTAGCTTCAAACATTTCTGGTATATGAAAAACATGTTTTTCAATGGCAAAAATCAATGAATATTGTAAATGCACAAACAGTAATATCTCCACATTGCACGGTGCAATTCTGAAATTTTTAGCTTTTTCCTGTTAATCCTAGCATGATAAAGAAGATTCAAAGAGAGTGAGATGCCAGCTCCTTTCATTCAGTCAGTAGCTTCAAACATTTCTGGTATATGAAAAACATGTTTTTCAATGGCAAAAATCAATGAATATTGTAAATGCACAAACAGTAATATCTCCACATTGCACGGTGCAATTCTGAAATTTTTACCTTTTTCCTGTTAATCCTAGCATGATAAAGAAGATTCAAAGAGAGTGAGATGCCAGCTCCTTTCATTCAGTCAGTAGCTTCAAACATTTCTGGTATATGAAAAACATGTTTTTCAATGGCAAAAATCAATGAATATTGTAAATGCACAAACAGTAATATCTCCACATTGCACGGTGCAATTCTGAAATTTTTAGCTTTTTCCTGTTAATCCTAGCATGATAAAGAAGATTCAAAGAGAGTGAGATGCCAGCTCCTTTCATTCAGTCAGTAGCTTCAAACATTTCTGGTATATGAAAAACGTTTTTCAATGGCAAAAATCAATGAATATTGTAAATGCACAAACAGTAATATCTCCACATTGCAAGGTGCAATTCTGAAATTTTTTGCTTTTTCCTGTTAATCCTAGCATGATAAAGAAGATTCAAAGAGAGTGAGATGCCAGCTCCTTTCATTCAGTCAGTAGCTTCAAACATTTCTGGTATATGAAAAACATGTTTTTCAATGGCAAAAATCAATGAATATTGTAAATGCACAAACAGTAATATCTCCGCATTGCAAGGTGCAATTCTGAAATTTTTTGCTTTTTCCTGCTAATCCTAGCATGATAAAGAAGATTCAAAGAGAGTGAGATGCCAGCTCCTTTCATTCAGTCAGTAGCTTCAAACATTTCTGGTATATGAAAAACATGTTTTTCAATGGCAAAAATCAATGAATATTGTAAATGCACAAACAGTAATATCTCCACATTGCAAGGTGCAATTCTGAAATTTTTTGCTTTTTCCTGCTAATCCTAGCATGATAAAGAAGATTCAAAGAGAGTGAGATGCCAGCTCCTTTCATTCAGTCAGTAGCTTCAAACATTTCTGGTATATGAAAAACATGTTTTTCAATGGCAAAAATCAATGAATATTGTAAATGCACAAACAGTAATATCTCCACATTGCAAGGTGCAATTCTGAAATTTTTTGCTTTTTCCTGTTAATCCTAGCATGATAAAGAAGATTCAAAGAGAGTGAGATGCCAGCTCCTTTCATTCAGTCAGTAGCTTCAAACATTTCTGGTATATGAAAAACATGTTTTTCAATGGCAAAAATCAATGAATATTGTAAATGCACAAACAGTAATATCTCCACATTGCAAGGTGCAATTCTGAAATTTTTTGCTTTTTCCTGCTAATCCTAGCATGATAAAGAAGATTCAAAGAGAGTGAGATGCCAGCTCCTTTCATTCAGTCAGTAGCTTCAAACATTTCTGGTATATGAAAAACGTTTTTCAATGGCAAAAATCAATGAATATTGTAAATGCACAAACAGTAATATCTCCACATTGCAAGGTGCAATTCTGAAATTTTTTGCTTTTTCCTGCTAATCCTAGCATGATAAAGAAGATTCAAAGAGAGTGAGATGCCAGCTCCTTTCATTCAGTCAGTAGCTTCAAACATTTCTGGTATATGAAAAACATGTTTTTCAATGGCAAAAATCAATGAATATTGTAAATGCACAAACAGTAATATCTCCACATTGCACGGTGCAATTCTGAAATTTTTAGCTTTTTCCTGTTAATCCTAGCATGATAAAGAAGATTCAAAGAGAGTGAGATGCCAGCTCCTTTCATTCAGTCAGTAGCTTCAAACATTTCTGGTATATGAAAAACGTTTTTCAATGGAAAAAATCAATGAATATTGTAAATGCACAAACAGTAATATCTCCACATTGCAAGGTGCAATTCTGAAATTTTTTGCTTTTTCCTGTTAATCCTAGCATGATAAAGAAGATTCAAAGAGAGTGAGATGCCAGCTCCTTTCATTCAGTCAGTAGCTTCAAACATTTCTGGTATATGAAAAACATGTTTTTCAATGGCAAAAATCAATGAATATTGTAAATGCACAAACAGTAATATCTCCGCATTGCAAGGTGCAATTCTGAAATTTTTTGCTTTTTCCTGCTAATCCTAGCATGATAAAGAAGATTCAAAGAGAGTGAGATGCCAGCTCCTTTCATTCAGTCAGTAGCTTCAAACATTTCTGGTATATGAAAAACATGTTTTTCAATGGCAAAAATCAATGAATATTGTAAATGCACAAACAGTAATATCTCCACATTGCAAGGTGCAATTCTGAAATTTTTTGCTTTTTCCTGCTAATCCTAGCATGATAAAGAAGATTCAAAGAGAGTGAGATGCCAGCTCCTTTCATTCAGTCAGTAGCTTCAAACATTTCTGGTATATGAAAAACGTTTTTCAATGGCAAAAATCAATGAATATTGTAAATGCACAAACAGTAATATCTCCACATTGCAAGGTGCAATTCTGAAATTTTTTGCTTTTTCCTGTTAATCCTAGCATGATAAAGAAGATTCAAAGAGAGTGAGATGCCAGCTCCTTTCATTCAGTCAGTAGCTTCAAACATTTCTGGTATATGAAAAACATGTTTTTCAATGGCAAAAATCAATGAATATTGTAAATGCACAAACAGTAATATCTCCACATTGCACGGTGCAATTCTGAAATTTTTAGCTTTTTCCTGTTAATCCTAGCATGATAAAGAAGATTCAAAGAGAGTGAGATGCCAGCTCCTTTCATTCAGTCAGTAGCTTCAAACATTTCTGGTATATGAAAAACATGTTTTTCAATGGCAAAAATCAATGAATATTGTAAATGCACAAACAGTAATATCTCCACATTGCAAGGTGCAATTCTGAAATTTTTTGCTTTTTCCTGTTAATCCTACCATGATAAAGATTCAAAGAGAGTGAGATGCCAGCTCCTTTCATTCAGTCAGTAGCTTCAAACATTTCTGGTATATGAAAAACATGTTTTTCAATGGCAAAAATCAATGAATATTGTAAATGCACAAACAGTAATATCTCCACATTGCAAGGTGCAATTCTGAAATTTTTTGCTTTTTCCTGCTAATCCTAGCATGATAAAGAAGATTCAAAGAGAGTGAGATGCCAGCTCCTTTCATTCAGTCAGTAGCTTCAAACATTTCTGGTATATGAAAAACGTTTTTCAATGGCAAAAATCAATGAATATTGTAAATGCACAAACAGTAATATCTCCACATTGCAAGGTGCAATTCTGAAATTTTTTGCTTTTTCCTGCTAATCCTAGCATGATAAAGAAGATTCAAAGAGAGTGAGATGCCAGCTCCTTTCATTCAGTCAGTAGCTTCAAACATTTCTGGTATATGAAAAACATGTTTTTCAATGGCAAAAATCAATGAATATTGTAAATGCACAAACAGTAATATCTCCACATTGCACGGTGCAATTCTGAAATTTTTAGCTTTTTCCTGTTAATCCTAGCATGATAAAGAAGATTCAAAGAGAGTGAGATGCCAGCTCCTTTCATTCAGTCAGTAGCTTCAAACATTTCTGGTATATGAAAAACGTTTTTCAATGGCAAAAATCAATGAATATTGTAAATGCACAAACAGTAATATCTCCACATTGCAAGGTGCAATTCTGAAATTTTTTGCTTTTTCCTGTTAATCCTAGCATGATAAAGAAGATTCAAAGAGAGTGAGATGCCAGCTCCTTTCATTCAGTCAGTAGCTTCAAACATTTCTGGTATATGAAAAACATGTTTTTCAATGGCAAAAATCAATGAATATTGTAAATGCACAAACAGTAATATCTCCGCATTGCAAGGTGCAATTCTGAAATTTTTTTCTTTTTCCTGCTAATCCTAGCATGATAAAGAAGATTCAAAGAGAGTGAGATGCCAGCTCCTTTCATTCAGTCAGTAGCTTCAAACATTTCTGGTATATGAAAAACGTTTTTCAATGGCAAAAATCAATGAATATTGTAAATGCACAAACAGTAATATCTCCACATTGCAAGGTGCAATTCTGAAATTTTTTGCTTTTTCCTGCTAATCCTAGCATGATAAAGAAGATTCAAAGAGAGTGAGATGCCAGCTCCTTTCATTCAGTCAGTAGCTTCAAACATTTCTGGTATATGAAAAACATGTTTTTCAATGGCAAAAATCAATGAATATTGTAAATGCACAAACAGTAATATCTCCACATTGCACGGTGCAATTCTGAAATTTTTAGCTTTTTCCTGTTAATCCTAGCATGATAAAGAAGATTCAAAGAGAGTGAGATGCCAGCTCCTTTCATTCAGTCAGTAGCTTCAAACATTTCTGGTATATGAAAAACGTTTTTCAATGGCAAAAATCAATGAATATTGTAAATGCACAAACAGTAATATCTCCACATTGCAAGGTGCAATTCTGAAATTTTTTGCTTTTTCCTGTTAATCCTAGCATGATAAAGAAGATTCAAAGAGAGTGAGATGCCAGCTCCTTTCATTCAGTCAGTAGCTTCAAACATTTCTGGTATATGAAAAACATGTTTTTCAATGGCAAAAATCAATGAATATTGTAAATGCACAAACAGTAATATCTCCGCATTGCAAGGTGCAATTCTGAAATTTTTTGCTTTTTCCTGCTAATCCTAGCATGATAAAGAAGATTCAAAGAGAGTGAGATGCCAGCTCCTTTCATTCAGTCAGTAGCTTCAAACATTTCTGGTATATGAAAAACATGTTTTTCAATGGCAAAAATCAATGAATATTGTAAATGCACAAACAGTAATATCTCCACATTGCAAGGTGCAATTCTGAAATTTTTTGCTTTTTCCTGCTAATCCTAGCATGATAAAGAAGATTCAAAGAGAGTGAGATGCCAGCTCCTTTCATTCAGTCAGTAGCTTCAAACATTTCTGGTATATGAAAAACATGTTTTTCAATGGCAAAAATCAATGAATATTGTAAATGCACAAACAGTAATATCTCCACATTGCACGGTGCAATTCTGAAATTTTTAGCTTTTTCCTGTTAATCCTAGCATGATAAAGAAGATTCAAAGAGAGTGAGATGCCAGCTCCTTTCATTCAGTCAGTAGCTTCAAACATTTCTGGTATATGAAAAACATGTTTTTCAATGGCAAAAATCAATGAATATTGTAAATGCACAAACAGTAATATCTCCACATTGCACGGTGCAATTCTGAAATTTTTACCTTTTTCCTGTTAATCCTAGCATGATAAAGAAGATTCAAAGAGAGTGAGATGCCAGCTCCTTTCATTCAGTCAGTAGCTTCAAACATTTCTGGTATATGAAAAACATGTTTTTCAATGGCAAAAATCAATGAATATTGTAAATGCACAAACAGTAATATCTCCACATTGCACGGTGCAATTCTGAAATTTTTAGCTTTTTCCTGTTAATCCTAGCATGATAAAGAAGATTCAAAGAGAGTGAGATGCCAGCTCCTTTCATTCAGTCAGTAGCTTCAAACATTTCTGGTATATGAAAAACGTTTTTCAATGGCAAAAATCAATGAATATTGTAAATGCACAAACAGTAATATCTCCACATTGCAAGGTGCAATTCTGAAATTTTTTGCTTTTTCCTGTTAATCCTAGCATGATAAAGAAGATTCAAAGAGAGTGAGATGCCAGCTCCTTTCATTCAGTCAGTAGCTTCAAACATTTCTGGTATATGAAAAACATGTTTTTCAATGGCAAAAATCAATGAATATTGTAAATGCACAAACAGTAATATCTCCGCATTGCAAGGTGCAATTCTGAAATTTTTTGCTTTTTCCTGCTAATCCTAGCATGATAAAGAAGATTCAAAGAGAGTGAGATGCCAGCTCCTTTCATTCAGTCAGTAGCTTCAAACATTTCTGGTATATGAAAAACATGTTTTTCAATGGCAAAAATCAATGAATATTGTAAATGCACAAACAGTAATATCTCCACATTGCAAGGTGCAATTCTGAAATTTTTTGCTTTTTCCTGCTAATCCTAGCATGATAAAGAAGATTCAAAGAGAGTGAGATGCCAGCTCCTTTCATTCAGTCAGTAGCTTCAAACATTTCTGGTATATGAAAAACGTTTTTCAATGGCAAAAATCAATGAATATTGTAAATGCACAAACAGTAATATCTCCACATTGCAAGGTGCAATTCTGAAATTTTTTGCTTTTTCCTGTTAATCCTAGCATGATAAAGAAGATTCAAAGAGAGTGAGATGCCAGCTCCTTTCATTCAGTCAGTAGCTTCAAACATTTCTGGTATATGAAAAACATGTTTTTCAATGGCAAAAATCAATGAATATTGTAAATGCACAAACAGTAATATCTCCACATTGCACGGTGCAATTCTGAAATTTTTAGCTTTTTCCTGTTAATCCTAGCATGATAAAGAAGATTCAAAGAGAGTGAGATGCCAGCTCCTTTCATTCAGTCAGTAGCTTCAAACATTTCTGGTATATGAAAAACATGTTTTTCAATGGCAAAAATCAATGAATATTGTAAATGCACAAACAGTAATATCTCCACATTGCAAGGTGCAATTCTGAAATTTTTTGCTTTTTCCTGTTAATCCTACCATGATAAAGATTCAAAGAGAGTGAGATGCCAGCTCCTTTCATTCAGTCAGTAGCTTCAAACATTTCTGGTATATGAAAAACATGTTTTTCAATGGCAAAAATCAATGAATATTGTAAATGCACAAACAGTAATATCTCCACATTGCAAGGTGCAATTCTGAAATTTTTTGCTTTTTCCTGCTAATCCTAGCATGATAAAGAAGATTCAAAGAGAGTGAGATGCCAGCTCCTTTCATTCAGTCAGTAGCTTCAAACATTTCTGGTATATGAAAAACATGTTTTTCAATGGCAAAAATCAATGAATATTGTAAATGCACAAACAGTAATATCTCCACATTGCACGGTGCAATTCTGAAATTTTTAGCTTTTTCCTGTTAATCCTAGCATGATAAAGAAGATTCAAAGAGAGTGAGATGCCAGCTCCTTTCATTCAGTCAGTAGCTTCAAACATTTCTGGTATATGAAAAACGTTTTTCAATGGCAAAAATCAATGAATATTGTAAATGCACAAACAGTAATATCTCCACATTGCAAGGTGCAATTCTGAAATTTTTTGCTTTTTCCTGTTAATCCTAGCATGATAAAGAAGATTCAAAGAGAGTGAGATGCCAGCTCCTTTCATTCAGTCAGTAGCTTCAAACATTTCTGGTATATGAAAAACATGTTTTTCAATGGCAAAAATCAATGAATATTGTAAATGCACAAACAGTAATATCTCCGCATTGCAAGGTGCAATTCTGAAATTTTTTTCTTTTTCCTGCTAATCCTAGCATGATAAAGAAGATTCAAAGAGAGTGAGATGCCAGCTCCTTTCATTCAGTCAGTAGCTTCAAACATTTCTGGTATATGAAAAACGTTTTTCAATGGCAAAAATCAATGAATATTGTAAATGCACAAACAGTAATATCTCCACATTGCAAGGTGCAATTCTGAAATTTTTTGCTTTTTCCTGCTAATCCTAGCATGATAAAGAAGATTCAAAGAGAGTGAGATGCCAGCTCCTTTCATTCAGTCAGTAGCTTCAAACATTTCTGGTATATGAAAAACATGTTTTTCAATGGCAAAAATCAATGAATATTGTAAATGCACAAACAGTAATATCTCCACATTGCACGGTGCAATTCTGAAATTTTTAGCTTTTTCCTGTTAATCCTAGCATGATAAAGAAGATTCAAAGAGAGTGAGATGCCAGCTCCTTTCATTCAGTCAGTAGCTTCAAACATTTCTGGTATATGAAAAACGTTTTTCAATGGCAAAAATCAATGAATATTGTAAATGCACAAACAGTAATATCTCCGCATTGCAAGGTGCAATTCTGAAATTTTTTGCTTTTTCCTGCTAATCCTAGCATGATAAAGAAGATTCAAAGAGAGTGAGATGCCAGCTCCTTTCATTCAGTCAGTAGCTTCAAACATTTCTGGTATATGAAAAACATGTTTTTCAATGGCAAAAATCAATGAATATTGTAAATGCACAAACAGTAATATCTCCACATTGCAAGGTGCAATTCTGAAATTTTTTGCTTTTTCCTGCTAATCCTAGCATGATAAAGAAGATTCAAAGAGAGTGAGATGCCAGCTCCTTTCATTCAGTCAGTAGCTTCAAACATTTCTGGTATATGAAAAACATGTTTTTCAATGGCAAAAATCAATGAATATTGTAAATGCACAAACAGTAATATCTCCACATTGCACGGTGCAATTCTGAAATTTTTAGCTTTTTCCTGTTAATCCTAGCATGATAAAGAAGATTCAAAGAGAGTGAGATGCCAGCTCCTTTCATTCAGTCAGTAGCTTCAAACATTTCTGGTATATGAAAAACATGTTTTTCAATGGCAAAAATCAATGAATATTGTAAATGCACAAACAGTAATATCTCCACATTGCACGGTGCAATTCTGAAATTTTTACCTTTTTCCTGTTAATCCTAGCATGATAAAGAAGATTCAAAGAGAGTGAGATGCCAGCTCCTTTCATTCAGTCAGTAGCTTCAAACATTTCTGGTATATGAAAAACATGTTTTTCAATGGCAAAAATCAATGAATATTGTAAATGCACAAACAGTAATATCTCCACATTGCAAGGTGCAATTCTGAAATTTTTTGCTTTTTCCTGTTAATCCTAGCATGATAAAGAAGATTCAAAGAGAGTGAGATGCCAGCTCCTTTCATTCAGTCAGTAGCTTCAAACATTTCTGGTATATGAAAAACATGTTTTTCAATGGCAAAAATCAATGAATATTGTAAATGCACAAACAGTAATATCTCCACATTGCAAGGTGCAATTCTGAAATTTTTTGCTTTTTCCTGCTAATCCTAGCATGATAAAGAAGATTCAAAGAGAGTGAGATGCCAGCTCCTTTCATTCAGTCAGTAGCTTCAAACATTTCTGGTATATGAAAAACGTTTTTCAATGGCAAAAATCAATGAATATTGTAAATGCACAAACAGTAATATCTCCACATTGCAAGGTGCAATTCTGAAATTTTTTGCTTTTTCCTGCTAATCCTAGCATGATAAAGAAGATTCAAAGAGAGTGAGATGCCAGCTCCTTTCATTCAGTCAGTAGCTTCAAACATTTCTGGTATATGAAAAACATGTTTTTCAATGGCAAAAATCAATGAATATTGTAAATGCACAAACAGTAATATCTCCACATTGCACGGTGCAATTCTGAAATTTTTAGCTTTTTCCTGTTAATCCTAGCATTATAAAGAAGATTCAAAGAGAGTGAGATGCCAGCTCCTTTCATTCAGTCAGTAGCTTCAAACATTTCTGGTATATGAAAAACGTTTTTCAATGGCAAAAATCAATGAATATTGTAAATGCACAAACAGTAATATCTCCACATTGCAAGGTGCAATTCTGAAATTTTTTGCTTTTTCCTGTTAATCCTAGCATGATAAAGAAGATTCAAAGAGAGTGAGATGCCAGCTCCTTTCATTCAGTCAGTAGCTTCAAACATTTCTGGTATATGAAAAACATGTTTTTCAATGGCAAAAATCAATGAATATTGTAAATGCACAAACAGTAATATCTCCGCATTGCAAGGTGCAATTCTGAAATTTTTTGCTTTTTCCTGCTAATCCTAGCATGATAAAGAAGATTCAAAGAGAGTGAGATGCCAGCTCCTTTCATTCAGTCAGTAGCTTCAAACATTTCTGGTATATGAAAAACGTTTTTCAATGGCAAAAATCAATGAATATTGTAAATGCACAAACAGTAATATCTCCACATTGCAAGGTGCAATTCTGAAATTTTTTGCTTTTTCCTGCTAATCCTAGCATGATAAAGAAGATTCAAAGAGAGTGAGATGCCAGCTCCTTTCATTCAGTCAGTAGCTTCAAACATTTCTGGTATATGAAAAACATGTTTTTCAATGGCAAAAATCAATGAATATTGTAAATGCACAAACAGTAATATCTCCACATTGCACGGTGCAATTCTGAAATTTTTAGCTTTTTCCTGTTAATCCTAGCATGATAAAGAAGATTCAAAGAGAGTGAGATGCCAGCTCCTTTCATTCAGTCAGTAGCTTCAAACATTTCTGGTATATGAAAAACGTTTTTCAATGGCAAAAATCAATGAATATTGTAAATGCACAAACAGTAATATCTCCACATTGCAAGGTGCAATTCTGAAATTTTTTGCTTTTTCCTGTTAATCCTAGCATGATAAAGAAGATTCAAAGAGAGTGAGATGCCAGCTCCTTTCATTCAGTCAGTAGCTTCAAACATTTCTGGTATATGAAAAACATGTTTTTCAATGGCAAAAATCAATGAATATTGTAAATGCACAAACAGTAATATCTCCGCATTGCAAGGTGCAATTCTGAAATTTTTTGCTTTTTCCTGCTAATCCTAGCATGATAAAGAAGATTCAAAGAGAGTGAGATGCCAGCTCCTTTCATTCAGTCAGTAGCTTCAAACATTTCTGGTATATGAAAAACGTTTTTCAATGGCAAAAATCAATGAATATTGTAAATGCACAAACAGTAATATCTCCACATTGCAAGGTGCAATTCTGAAATTTTTTGCTTTTTCCTGCTAATCCTAGCATGATAAAGAAGATTCAAAGAGAGTGAGATGCCAGCTCCTTTCATTCAGTCAGTAGCTTCAAACATTTCTGGTATATGAAAAACATGTTTTTCAATGGCAAAAATCAATGAATATTGTAAATGCACAAACAGTAATATCTCCACATTGCACGGTGCAATTCTGAAATTTTTAGCTTTTTCCTGTTAATCCTAGCATGATAAAGAAGATTCAAAGAGAGTGAGATGCCAGCTCCTTTCATTCAGTCAGTAGCTTCAAACATTTCTGGTATATGAAAAACGTTTTTCAATGGCAAAAATCAATGAATATTGTAAATGCACAAACAGTAATATCTCCACATTGCAAGGTGCAATTCTGAAATTTTTTGCTTTTTCCTGTTAATCCTAGCATGATAAAGAAGATTCAAAGAGAGTGAGATGCCAGCTCCTTTCATTCAGTCAGTAGCTTCAAACATTTCTGGTATATGAAAAACATGTTTTTCAATGGCAAAAATCAATGAATATTGTAAATGCACAAACAGTAATATCTCCGCATTGCAAGGTGCAATTCTGAAATTTTTTGCTTTTTCCTGCTAATCCTAGCATGATAAAGAAGATTCAAAGAGAGTGAGATGCCAGCTCCTTTCATTCAGTCAGTAGCTTCAAACATTTCTGGTATATGAAAAACATGTTTTTCAATGGCAAAAATCAATGAATATTGTAAATGCACAAACAGTAATATCTCCACATTGCAAGGTGCAATTCTGAAATTTTTTGCTTTTTCCTGCTAATCCTAGCATGATAAAGAAGATTCAAAGAGAGTGAGATGCCAGCTCCTTTCATTCAGTCAGTAGCTTCAAACATTTCTGGTATATGAAAAACATGTTTTTCAATGGCAAAAATCAATGAATATTGTAAATGCACAAACAGTAATATCTCCACATTGCACGGTGCAATTCTGAAATTTTTAGCTTTTTCCTGTTAATCCTAGCATGATAAAGAAGATTCAAAGAGAGTGAGATGCCAGCTCCTTTCATTCAGTCAGTAGCTTCAAACATTTCTGGTATATGAAAAACATGTTTTTCAATGGCAAAAATCAATGAATATTGTAAATGCACAAACAGTAATATCTCCACATTGCACGGTGCAATTCTGAAATTTTTACCTTTTTCCTGTTAATCCTAGCATGATAAAGAAGATTCAAAGAGAGTGAGATGCCAGCTCCTTTCATTCAGTCAGTAGCTTCAAACATTTCTGGTATATGAAAAACATGTTTTTCAATGGCAAAAATCAATGAATATTGTAAATGCACAAACAGTAATATCTCCACATTGCAAGGTGCAATTCTGAAATTTTTTGCTTTTTCCTGTTAATCCTAGCATGATAAAGAAGATTCAAAGAGAGTGAGATGCCAGCTCCTTTCATTCAGTCAGTAGCTTCAAACATTTCTGGTATATGAAAAACATGTTTTTCAATGGCAAAAATCAATGAATATTGTAAATGCACAAACAGTAATATCTCCACATTGCAAGGTGCAATTCTGAAATTTTTTGCTTTTTCCTGCTAATCCTAGCATGATAAAGAAGATTCAAAGAGAGTGAGATGCCAGCTCCTTTCATTCAGTCAGTAGCTTCAAACATTTCTGGTATATGAAAAACGTTTTTCAATGGCAAAAATCAATGAATATTGTAAATGCACAAACAGTAATATCTCCACATTGCAAGGTGCAATTCTGAAATTTTTTGCTTTTTCCTGCTAATCCTAGCATGATAAAGAAGATTCAAAGAGAGTGAGATGCCAGCTCCTTTCATTCAGTCAGTAGCTTCAAACATTTCTGGTATATGAAAAACATGTTTTTCAATGGCAAAAATCAATGAATATTGTAAATGCACAAACAGTAATATCTCCACATTGCACGGTGCAATTCTGAAATTTTTAGCTTTTTCCTGTTAATCCTAGCATTATAAAGAAGATTCAAAGAGAGTGAGATGCCAGCTCCTTTCATTCAGTCAGTAGCTTCAAACATTTCTGGTATATGAAAAACGTTTTTCAATGGCAAAAATCAATGAATATTGTAAATGCACAAACAGTAATATCTCCACATTGCAAGGTGCAATTCTGAAATTTTTTGCTTTTTCCTGTTAATCCTAGCATGATAAAGAAGATTCAAAGAGAGTGAGATGCCAGCTCCTTTCATTCAGTCAGTAGCTTCAAACATTTCTGGTATATGAAAAACATGTTTTTCAATGGCAAAAATCAATGAATATTGTAAATGCACAAACAGTAATATCTCCGCATTGCAAGGTGCAATTCTGAAATTTTTTGCTTTTTCCTGCTAATCCTAGCATGATAAAGAAGATTCAAAGAGAGTGAGATGCCAGCTCCTTTCATTCAGTCAGTAGCTTCAAACATTTCTGGTATATGAAAAACATGTTTTTCAATGGCAAAAATCAATGAATATTGTAAATGCACAAACAGTAATATCTCCACATTGCAAGGTGCAATTCTGAAATTTTTTGCTTTTTCCTGCTAATCCTAGCATGATAAAGAAGATTCAAAGAGAGTGAGATGCCAGCTCCTTTCATTCAGTCAGTAGCTTCAAACATTTCTGGTATATGAAAAACATGTTTTTCAATGGCAAAAATCAATGAATATTGTAAATGCACAAACAGTAATATCTCCACATTGCACGGTGCAATTCTGAAATTTTTAGCTTTTTCCTGTTAATCCTAGCATGATAAAGAAGATTCAAAGAGAGTGAGATGCCAGCTCCTTTCATTCAGTCAGTAGCTTCAAACATTTCTGGTATATGAAAAACATGTTTTTCAATGGCAAAAATCAATGAATATTGTAAATGCACAAACAGTAATATCTCCACATTGCAAGGTGCAATTCTGAAATTTTTTGCTTTTTCCTGTTAATCCTACCATGATAAAGAAGATTCAAAGAGAGTGAGATGCCAGCTCCTTTCATTCAGTCAGTAGCTTCAAACATTTCTGGTATATGAAAAACATGTTTTTCAATGGCAAAAATCAATGAATATTGTAAATGCACAAACAGTAATATCTCCACATTGCAAGGTGCAATTCTGAAATTTTTTGCTTTTTCCTGCTAATCCTAGCATGATAAAGAAGATTCAAAGAGAGTGAGATGCCAGCTCCTTTCATTCAGTCAGTAGCTTCAAACATTTCTGGTATATGAAAAACGTTTTTCAATGGCAAAAATCAATGAATATTATAAATGCACAAACAGTAATATCTCCACATTGCAAGGTGCAATTCTGAAATTTTTTGCTTTTTCCTGCTAATCCTAGCATGATAAAGAAGATTCAAAGAGAGTGAGATGCCAGCTCCTTTCATTCAGTCAGTAGCTTCAAACATTTCTGGTATATGAAAAACATGTTTTTCAATGGCAAAAATCAATGAATATTGTAAATGCACAAACAGTAATATCTCCACATTGCACGGTACAATTCTGAAATTTTTAGCTTTTTCCTGTTAATCCTAGCATGATAAAGAAGATTCAAAGAGAGTGAGATGCCAGCTCCTTTCATTCAGTCAGTAGCTTCAAACATTTCTGGTATATGAAAAACGTTTTTCAATGGCAAAAATCAATGAATATTGTAAATGCACAAACAGTAATATCTCCACATTGCAAGGTGCAATTCTGAAATTTTTTGCTTTTTCCTGTTAATCCTAGCATGATAAAGAAGATTCAAAGAGAGTGAGATGCCAGCTCCTTTCATTCAGTCAGTAGCTTCAAACATTTCTGGTATATGAAAAACATGTTTTTCAATGGCAAAAATCAATGAATATTGTAAATGCACAAACAGTAATATCTCCGCATTGCAAGGTGCAATTCTGAAATTTTTTGCTTTTTCCTGCTAATCCTAGCATGATAAAGAAGATTCAAAGAGAGTGAGATGCCAGCTCCTTTCATTCAGTCAGTAGCTTCAAACATTTCTGGTATATGAAAAACGTTTTTCAATGGCAAAAATCAATGAATATTGTAAATGCACAAACAGTAATATCTCCACATTGCAAGGTGCAATTCTGAAATTTTTTGCTTTTTCCTGCTAATCCTAGCATGATAAAGAAGATTCAAAGAGAGTGAGATGCCAGCTCCTTTCATTCAGTCAGTAGCTTCAAACATTTCTGGTATATGAAAAACATGTTTTTCAATGGCAAAAATCAATGAATATTGTAAATGCACAAACAGTAATATCTCCACATTGCACGGTGCAATTCTGAAATTTTTAGCTTTTTCCTGTTAATCCTAGCATGATAAAGAAGATTCAAAGAGAGTGAGATGCCAGCTCCTTTCATTCAGTCAGTAGCTTCAAACATTTCTGGTATATGAAAAACGTTTTTCAATGGCAAAAATCAATGAATATTGTAAATGCACAAACAGTAATATCTCCACATTGCAAGGTGCAATTCTGAAATTTTTTGCTTTTTCCTGTTAATCCTAGCATGATAAAGAAGATTCAAAGAGAGTGAGATGCCAGCTCCTTTCATTCAGTCAGTAGCTTCAAACATTTCTGGTATATGAAAAACATGTTTTTCAATGGCAAAAATCAATGAATATTGTAAATGCACAAACAGTAATATCTCCGCATTGCAAGGTGCAATTCTGAAATTTTTTGCTTTTTCCTGCTAATCCTAGCATGATAAAGAAGATTCAAAGAGAGTGAGATGCCAGCTCCTTTCATTCAGTCAGTAGCTTCAAACATTTCTGGTATATGAAAAACATGTTTTTCAATGGCAAAAATCAATGAATATTGTAAATGCACAAACAGTAATATCTCCACATTGCACGGTGCAATTCTGAAATTTTTAGCTTTTTCCTGTTAATCCTAGCATGATAAAGAAGATTCAAAGAGAGTGAGATGCCAGCTCCTTTCATTCAGTCAGTAGCTTCAAACATTTCTGGTATATGAAAAACATGTTTTTCAATGGCAAAAATCAATGAATATTGTAAATGCACAAACAGTAATATCTCCGCATTGCAAGGTGCAATTCTGAAATTTTTTGCTTTTTCCTGCTAATCCTAGCATGATAAAGAAGATTCAAAGAGAGTGAGATGCCAGCTCCTTTCATTCAGTCAGTAGCTTCAAACATTTCTGGTATATGAAAAACATGTTTTTCAATGGCAAAAATCAATGAATATTGTAAATGCACAAACAGTAATATCTCCACATTGCACGGTGCAATTCTGAAATTTTTAGCTTTTTCCTACTAATCCTAGCATGATAAAGAAGATTCAAAGAGAGTGAGATGCCAGCTCCTTTCATTCAGTCAGTAGCTTCAAACATTTCTGGTATATGAAAAACATGTTTTTCAATGGCAAAAATCAATGAATATTGTAAATGCACAAACAGTAATATCTCCACATTGCAAGGTGCAATTCTGAAATTTTTTTTGCTTTTTCCTGCTAATCCTAGCATGATAAAGAAGATTCAAAGAGAGTGAGATGCCAGCTCCTTTCATTCAGTCAGTAGCTTCAAACATTTCTGGTATATGAAAAACATGTTTTTCAATGGCAAAAATCAATGAATATTGTAAATGCACAAACAGTAATATCTCCACATTGCACGGTGCAATTCTGAAATTTTTAGCTTTTTCCTGTTAATCCTAGCATGATAAAGAAGATTCAAAGAGAGTGAGATGGGGAGTGGCCTGAGCACAGGACGAGATGGCAGCTTGATCCTGAGCTCCCTGAGGGCTTCGCTTTAAAGCTACTTTTTAAGCAACAAAAAGAAGATTTTTTTTCAAAATTCTTATATATTTGGACTTCCTATCATTCAGGGATCATTTTGACACCAAAGAATCCCTGCTAACCCCATCAACCCTGGAGATGTTTTGTGCTCAGACATTTGGGTGAGGCTCAGAATCCACCATTGAAGTGACTCTGTAACGTGGCCCTACAGGATTGTGGACCCATTTATGCCCTTCTACCTCCGGACCCAGGATTACATCGTTTTATACCGGACTTAAGGACTATCAGCAGGCTTTATATGCAGCTGCGGTAAGTCCTGGTGAGCATTCCAGTCCTTGAGGCTGTGACGTGCCCCTTTAAGCTCACAGATCGGTGGGGGCACATATTTCTCTCACTTCATTTAACTGAACATTATATACTGGGCCCCCTGACTGTTGTCAGAGCTTATTTTTAATCCACGGGGTGGCACATTTTGGTTCTGGTTCTGACACCCAGGCGATCACTGGCGGCCCTTTTCTTGATTCCAGTCACTCTGCGGCCCTTTTCTTGTTTCCAGTCGCTCAGCAGCGCTGCTTTGAAGTGACTGGAATAGCAGTAAAGGTCTGCTCTGCTCCGCCTTTTACTTTGGGAGCGGGACCCTACAGCAGTTTCAGCTGTTCTTTCAACGGATCCAAGAAAGAAAAGAGAAGAGGGGACTGAGACCGGGACACCGGCGACAGCTTGGAAATCCCTGCCCTGCAATCAACTATCGTTACTTCACGGAGGTCGGGACCGGACCCGCAGGACCTTACTCCATAAAGAAGAGGCGCTGCCACCTCCGGACCAAAGATTCCCAACCCCACTGGTCCCCGTGGATAAGACCCCTGCTGCCGACAAGGGACCGTGAGCCTAGCCTAGCCTGTACGACGCGGAGTTCAGGAGACTGAGACGGAGCGGGACTGCATACTGATTACTTCTGTACAGGTCAGATAAGCCCTGGCTGAAGCCGGGGCTTTTATCGGGTTTCTGGGGGTCTGTTGCCGTGGTTCTGGGGCTGCTCCGGTGGTAACGGTGTCCCCTGGTGTCCCTGTGAAGCTGCTGCGTCCCTTTCCCCCCCTCCGCTCACTGCCACCGCTGCTGTCTGCACCCGGCTCTCTCCTCTCCTTTGCGGCTGTTACCTGCACTCCGGGCTGTTCACATAGTAGCGGTCCCCCCCCCTCTGCTCCGGAGCCGGCATATCAGCTGTTCACTCTGATAACGAGCACTGCCGGTGTCCCCACGTCCCCAGGTTCCATATAGTGGCGGCGGCATCCCTCTTCCCCCTGATAAGAAGCTGCTCCGCTCCCCCTGCTCCCAGCTGTTGAGTGCCGCCGGTGCCGAGGTCCGTTCTATATACCCCCGCTGTGCCGCTCTGCTGTGTATATTTTTATGGTGTCTGGACCCTGCAGACCCCTGTGACTGCCTCCCCCTTCTGTGACAGCGCTGCTGCGCTTTGATTTTTGCCTCTGGTCCCCCGCTGCAGCAGCCCCGCTACTCTCCACTGTCACACACTTCCAATCAGCTGATATTCTTTGAATCTCCCGCCCCCTGCTGCGGCGTAGCTCAGCACTGCTGTCCATGGTGCTGATCAGATTCTCCTGCCCTCTGCTGGCGTCGCTCTGCACTGCTGTCCATGGTGCTGATTTGAGCTGCTGTCCATGGTGCTGATCTTGTATTGGTCTGAACTGCTGTCCATGGTGCTGAACTTATACCAGTCAATTTCTCCTGCCTCCTGCTGCAGCGTCGCTCTGAACTGCTGTCCATGGTGCTGATTCTATATTATTACTGATACAGAGGTTTATTAAACTCCAAACGGTGTAATATCATTTTGACTGCGAGACTTGACTCTGAGGGGAGGGGAGGGATAGGAGGATCTGTTTCTGCCCTCATATATATACCCTGTGACTACGCTACCTGATATATATATAACAGTTGGTGCCCATGGAACTCTACAGATTTGCAAGCCTCCATAATAATTAGTTTCATGTTAAGAAATATATGTGCCTTTTATTTTTATCCCTCAGGTCAATTTCATTATTTTTTTGTTACTTTTGATGGTAATTTATATTTTAAGGATTGTATTTTAGGGGGTACATAATATTGCAGTTTTTAAGGGTATTGATTGCCTCTTGTTGGATTGATATTTGTTTAACGCAAACTTCTTCTAGCCATTGTTCCCAGTCACTTTGCAACCCTAAAGTCTTTTGTCCACCCTTTAGGTCAAATATTTCTAGTGTTATTTTAGTGTTTTTCTATATATATATACCCATAGGTCTGATATTTTATAATGGCGGCTAATAAAAAAAATACCCAAAAGTCTTTGGAAGCTCCCCTTAAAACTAGTGCGGTTAGAGCGAAGTCCTCCCAACGCTTTTCATTTTCAAACCCATCAGAAGATGCTGTTAATACTGTCAGTCCTCTTAAGTCCAGATCACCTCATAGAAATCCGGAAGACAGACTGAGTTCTAAAATAAGCTCTCCCACCAAAGAATCTTATAAAAGTCTATTATCTCCAAAACCACAGAGAATTCCTGATGCTAAACCTGCCCCTTCTATCGTAGTTAAAGGAAAAAAAGTGGAAGAGATGGATATTTCCATCTCATCAAAGAGAAGGGATCCAGGAGCCTGGAGCAACAAGTATTCTTCATTGGCTACGAGTTCGGAGGAGGAATCCTCGGACACGTCTCCTAATCCTAGTCCAGATAAGAGACGTGCTAAAAAGGACTTTTCCCCTTCGTCCCCAGACCCTACGCTTAGTGTCCCGGTCAAAATGCCCATTTCACAAGAGTTGGGAAATACCGACCTTGGTTCATATCTGGACAATCTTTTAAAGACAATTGACAGAAATATGAAACTGGGCTTCGAGAAACAGGTAGACACCATGAAATCTACTTTGGAAGCTTTTGGTCTTAAATTGGAGGAAAACACTAAAAGACTTGAAACGGTGGAGGGAAGGGTAGAGTCTGTCTCTTCTGATAATCTAGAAATTAAATCTGAGCTTAAGAGACTCAGATTAAAAGTTGCGGATTTGGAGGATAGGAGTAGGAGAAATAATTTGAAAATTAGAGGCATATCTGAGGATGTTTCTCCCTCAGATATCTCGGCTTTTCTCAAAGACTTATTTCACAAGACAATCCCATCCCTTTCTGAGCAGGATCTTATCATTGATAGGGCCCATCGCTTATTTCGTCCGACCTCCATTTCCTCGGATCTTCCTAGGGATGTAATAGCTAGGTTACATTTCTTCTCGACCAAAGAGAGAATCTTGAATTATATCAGGGAAAATAGGACTTTTCCAGAGCCTTTCTCGCATCTAAAAATCTTCTCCGATTTTTCCAAAGAAACCATGGATGCAAGAAGGTCATACAAATTGACCACAGATAGACTGAGGGATATGAATATCCCATATAGGTGGGGCTTTCCGGTAAAGTTGCTGATTTTCTTTAACCGGAAAACATTCACTCTTACAGATCCTGATGAAGGCCCTAAATTTTTTGATTTTATAAAAGACATTCCCTACAAGGTTACAAAGGCACCTCACCGCTGAAATGATAAACACTACTCCCTCGGGAGCCCTCTTTAAAAATAATCACATTTTTTCACCTCACCTAACATGCTATAATAAATTTATCATTCTTCTTTATATTTAGCCTTCATGGTTTGTCCACATTATTTTTCCCCCCAATCTGAGGGAGAACCTTTTCGGTGAAGGTTCCCTCAGGAGATTTTTTGATTCGTTTTTTTTTTTCTTTTTCTTTGAATATTTGGTTATTGTTATCACTATCTTTGAATTAATATTAGAGATATTGTATTCCAGCTTTGATTGTCGGTTGATTTTTATTTTTTGGGAATTTGTTGGACCAACTGACCCCTCTCCTTTTGACTTACTTTAATTATTAATTTACCTATGCCTATCAAGATCATCACCTATAATGTAAGAGGCCTAAACAGTCCCAATAAGAGATTCTCCCTTTGGAAGGAATTGGGTCATCTTGGTGCTGATGTTGCGTGTCTTCAGGAGACAAGGTTTGCCGAGGGAAAACACCCTACCTTTACCCACAAACGCTACCCTCATATATTTGAATCCACTAGCGACCGGAAAAAAGCCGGTGTAGCTACAGTGATCAGAGATTCTGTCCCATTTGAGTTTTTAGATCAGCATAGAGATGTCAATGGAAGGTTCCATATATTGCTCTGTAAACTGAATAATCATGAGTGCACTGTTGTTAACCTATACGCCCCAAATAAAAAGCAAATACCCTTTTTGAATAAGGTTTTTAGAAAGGTTGAAGAGGTTAGGAGAGGCGAATTGATTTTTTTGGGAGACTTCAACATGGTCCCGGACGGGCATATGGACTCTTCCTCCCCCAGCCGTCATTTATACCCGACGCTAAATAACTGGCTTTATAAAAACGAACTATTTGATACATTTAGATGTCTGCAAACTACCTCCAAAGAATTCTCCCATTTTTCGGATGCGCACCAAACGGCCTCTAGAATAGACTTAATAATAACTGACGTTTTTTCTTTACCCAAATTCTCTAACGTATCTATAGGTCTTAGGTCTCTATCAGATCATGCCCCTACGTCATGTGAAATTCATATTGGTCCTCTTATTAAAAATGGATTTCTTTGGAAATGTAGATCTTCACTTATTCATAACCCCAAAAACAAAAAAATTATTGAAAAAGCTATTTCTGATTATTTTAGGGAGAATGATACCCCAGATTTATCTAATCCCTTCTCCAGCTGGTGCGCTCACAAGGCCGTCCTTCGTGGTGTACTAATGCAGATATCCTCATTTGAAAAAAAAGAAAAAAGATCAAAAATTAATTCTCTTCAAAAACTGATTAGGGAAAAAGAATTAGAGCAAATTAATCTTCCTTCCCCTTCCCCAATAATTCAAAAAGAACTCTCAAATTTAAGAGTAGAGCTAAAATCAGAAATTTCTTCCTCCTATGATGCAATTATTCGGAAATCAAAATTTAATTACTATGCGGCCCTAAATAAACCTACCCGCTTTATGGCCCGCCTAGTCAAATGTAAAAGAGCAATTAATAGAATAGATAAAATAAAAAACAATAGTGGAATAACGTTTTGCCACCCTAAAGATATAGTGAACCAGTTTGCAAATTTTTACAAAAAACTCTACAACATCAAAACTGATCCTCTAATTTCCCATCCTCACCCAGATGCAATCAACAAATTTTTATCCTCCATTAACCTACCGAAATTGAGCCCTCTGGATCACGAGTCATTGAATAAGCCTTTTTCTAACCTTGAAATTATTAACACAATAAAGCAACTTAAAGATTTCAAGGCTCCGGGTCCAGATGGGTTCATTAATGAGTATTATAAAACTTTTTGTGACCTACTTTCTTCCCCTCTCACGAAAATTTTCAATCATGCTTCCTCAATAAGCTCCTTCCCCTCAGAAATGCTGGAAGCCACCATTACCCTAATACCCAAGTCTAAGGATGAGAGAGATAATGTTAAAAATTATAGGCCCATTTCGCTAATTAACACTGATATTAAGATATATTCGAAAATTCTGGCCAATCGTTTATCGACTATTCTCCCATCTCTCATCAACGATGATCAGATTGGCTTCGTTGGTGGGAGGCAAGCAACTGATGGCTCTAGAAGACTTCTGAATATTATTAAGGTGATAAATACGGCGAAACTCCCAACTTCATTGCTTGCTTTAGACGCTGAAAAAGCTTTCGACAGGTTAAATTGGCTATACCTTAAACTCACCCTTATTAAATTCGGTTTTGATAACAAATTTCTCTCTTCAATTATGGCCCTCTATTCTAACCCCCAAGCAAAAATTTATGTTAACAATTATCTCTCAAATCCAATCCCTATCACAAATGGTACTAGACAGGGTTGCCCACTTTCCCCCCTTCTCTTTGTCCTGGCTATGGAGCCTTTGGCACAGAGGATTAGAGAAAACACTGACATTAGGGGGATTTCTACCCCATCTCGAGAATTTAAAATTGGCCTCTTTGCAGATGATGTTATGCTTTCCTTGCTGGACCCAGTAAATTCGGTTGCGGAGGTTTCAAAGGTTCTAGAACTATTCTCTCAGATTTCTTATTTTAAAATTAACAATGAGAAGTCTAAACTTTTGAATATTAATCTGGACCGTCAGACGAGAGAGGTTTTACACTCAAGATTTTCCTTTGGTCTGGCTAAACGCAATCTGACTTATTTGGGGATCAGTATTGGTAAATCTATTAATTCAACAATCTCTGACAATCTGGTTCGGATTGATGACATCGTCCGAGGAGATTTGATGGATTTTATGAAAAGAGATTTGTCGTGGTGGGGTAGAGTCCTCTCTATCAAGATGTTTGTTCTTCCCAAAATTTTGTATTTTTTCCGCAACCTACCTTTATCTATTTCCCATATCTTTATTCAAAAAATTCAAAATCAGATTAATTCTTATGTCTGGGATAATAAACGTGCGAGGATATCTACTGATATATTGTACAAGAATAAAAGTAACGGAGGTCTGAGCCATCCTAATATTTCCGCTTACTATCTGGCAAACCTTATCAAACAGAGCAGTTACTGGTTTAATTCTGACAGCCCCCCAGCTTGGATGATTCTGGAGACCTTCTTAAATAACGGTTCTTCTCCTCGTGAATTGTTACTCAGGCATCTCTTTAGACAGTGTACTCATGATTCTTCCCACCCTATTTTCCAGGCGATCATTGACGCCTGGAAAAAAATCACCAAAAAAAAGAAAAAGAATCCTTTAAGAGATTCTGATATGGATAAGCTTTCCCTTGTCAAAAAATTTCCAATTGGTTTTGTTGCTGATCTGTATAACTCTTCCATTCCAGATCAATGGGACATTAAAGGGTTAAGGAAAATTGGAGACTTGTATGAAGCTTCTGTCTTTATCCCTTTCCAAATTCTTAAGAAAAGATTCAATTTGCCTTTTTCTGATTTCCTTTTATACTCTCATTTAAAGAGCATTATTCTGGAATTCATTTCTAGCAAATTTATCGTTTCCGAAATCTCGGTGAACCTGTTAAGTAACACATCCCATAAGATTTTTTGGAGCCTGAGACACCTATATAACAGCTTCAATAATGACCTCTCTTTCCAAAAACATCTTTACATGATTCGATGGGAAAAGGACCTAAAACTCAATTTCCAATCCGACCAATGGGAGAATGCTCTTCTTTTCTCACAAGCCTCTAATATATCTATGCCCTTACAAGAGGCCTACTTCAAAATTTTAACCAGATGGTACTACACTCCAATCAGGCTCCACTATATAAAGCCCAGCAACTCTCCCCTCTGTTGGAGGGAGTGCGGCCTCAGGGGAGATCTGTTACATCTCTTTTGGAGCTGCCCTAAAATCCGCAATCTATGGGCTCAGATCTCTTCTTTGGTAGATGATCTCTTGGGCAGACCACTAATATTGACCCCTCAAAGGGCTTTACTATCCTTGGATCTTGAATCATACAAGTCGTTTGAAAGATCTTTGGTGATTCATTTATTCTCAGTTTGTAAGAATACATTGGCTTTTTATTGGAGAAAGTCACATGTCCCCACTTTGGAGGACTTAGTTGATAAGATGAATCTCCATAGAATATTTGAACTCAGATTTGCCCTTATTAACAATAATTTACTTAAATTTTCTAAGAAGTGGGATATTTGGTCCATTAAGTTCCCTCAATCATCTCATAATGCTGGAATATCTTAATAGGTGTTACATGTTTAGCTTATTAATATGTTTAATTTTGCTAATATGATAGTGGTGTGTGTTTAATTGTTCAAGTTATCTATTATCGTGTTTATTATTTGACGAACAAATTTCTCCCACCTTCCCTGATTATTCCATTTCCGTTTGTTCCCTTTCCCTTCCCCTTCCTCGGAATTACCCCTTCCCACGAATATTCTTATTTCACTACTTTATGCTACGATTGTTATTCCCCTGTTAAACTGTTTATTAAAAATAAAAAAATATGGTAAAACAAAGAGAGTGAGATGCCAGCTCCTTTCATTCAGTCAGTAGCTTCAAACATTTCTGGTATATGAAAAACATATTTTTCAATGGCAAAAATCAATGAATATTGTAAATGCACAAACAGTAATATCTCCGCATTGCAAGGTGCAATTCTGAAATTTTTTGCTTTTTCCTGCTAATCCTAGCATGATAAAGAAGATTCAAAGAGAGTGAGATGCCAGCTCCTTTCATTCAGTCAGTAGCTTCAAACATTTCTGGTATATGAAAAACATGTTTTTCAATGGCAAAAATCAATGAATATTGTAAAAGCACAAACAGTAATATCTCCACATTGCACGGTGCAATTCTGAAATTTTTAGCTTTTTCCTGTTAATCCTAGCATGATAAAGAAGATTGAAAGAGAGTGAGATGCCAGCTCCTTTCATTCAGTCAGTAGCTTCAAACATTTCTGGTATATGAAAAACATGTTTTTCAATGGCAAAAATCAATGAATATTGTAAATGCACAAACAGTAATATCTCCACATTGCAAGGTGCAATTCTGAAATTTTTTGCTTTTTCCTGCTAATCCTAGCATGATAAAGAAGATTCAAAGAGAGTGAGATGCCAGCTCCTTTCATTCAGTCAGTAGCTTCAAACATTTCTGGTATATGAAAAACATGTTTTTCAATGGCAAAAATCAATGAATATTGTAAATGCACAAACAGTAATATCTCCACATTGCAAGGTGCAATTCTGAAATTTTTTGCTTTTTCCTGCTAATCCTAGCATGATAAAGAAGATTCAAAGAGAGTGAGATGCCAGCTCCTTTCATTCAGTCAGTAGCTTCAAACATTTCTGGTATATGAAAAACGTTTTTCAATGGCAAAAATCAATGAATATTGTAAATGCACAAACAGTAATATCTCCACATTGCACGGTGCAATTCTGAAATTTTTAGCTTTTTCCTGTTAATCCTAGCATGATAAAGAAGATTCAAAGAGAGTGAGATGCCAGCTCCTTTCATTCAGTCAGTAGCTTCAAACATTTCTGGTATATGAAAAACATGTTTTTCAATGGCAAAAATCAATGAATATTGTAAATGCACAAACAGTAATATCTCCACATTGCAAGGTGCAATTCTGAAATTTTTTGCTTTTTCCTGCTAATCCTAGCATGATAAAGAAGATTCAAAGAGAGTGAGATGCCAGCTCCTTTCATTCAGTCAGTAGCTTCAAACATTTCTGGTATATGAAAAACATGTTTTTCAATGGCAAAAATCAATGAATATTGTAAATGCACAAACAGTAATATCTCCACATTGCACGGTGCAATTCTGAAATTTTTAGCTTTTTCCTGTTAATCCTAGCATGATAAAGAAGATTCAAAGAGAGTGAGATGCCAGCTCCTTTCATTCAGTCAGTAGCTTCAAACATTTCTGGTATATGAAAAACGTTTTTCAATGGCAAAAATCAATGAATATTGTAAATGCACAAACAGTAATATCTCCACATTGCAAGGTGCAATTCTGAAATTTTTTGCTTTTTCCTGTTAATCCTAGCATGATAAAGAAGATTCAAAGAGAGTGAGATGCCAGCTCCTTTCATTCAGTCAGTAGCTTCAAACATTTCTGGTATATGAAAAACATGTTTTTCAATGGCAAAAATCAATGAATATTGTAAATGCACAAACAGTAATATCTCCGCATTGCAAGGTGCAATTCTGAAATTTTTTGCTTTTTCCTGCTAATCCTAGCATGATAAAGAAGATTCAAAGAGAGTGAGATGCCAGCTCCTTTCATTCAGTCAGTAGCTTCAAACATTTCTGGTATATGAAAAACATGTTTTTCAATGGCAAAAATCAATGAATATTGTAAAAGCACAAACAGTAATATCTCCACATTGCACGGTGCAATTCTGAAATTTTTAGCTTTTTCCTGTTAATCCTAGCATGATAAAGAAGATTCAAAGAGAGTGAGATGCCAGCTCCTTTCATTCAGTCAGTAGCTTCAAACATTTCTGGTATATGAAAAACATGTTTTTCAATGGCAAAAATCAATGAATATTGTAAATGCACAAACAGTAATATCTCCACATTGCAAGGTGCAATTCTGAAATTTTTTGCTTTTTCCTGCTAATCCTAGCATGATAAAGAAGATTCAAAGAGAGTGAGATGCCAGCTCCTTTCATTCAGTCAGTAGCTTCAAACATTTCTGGTATATGAAAAACATGTTTTTCAATGGCAAAAATCAATGAATATTGTAAATGCACAAACAGTAATATCTCCACATTGCACGGTGCAATTCTGAAATTTTTAGCTTTTTCCTGTTAATCCTAGCATGATAAAGAAGATTCAAAGAGAGTGAGATGCCAGCTCCTTTCATTCAGTCAGTAGCTTCAAACATTTCTGGTATATGAAAAACGTTTTTCAATGGCAAAAATCAATGAATATTGTAAATGCACAAACAGTAATATCTCCACATTGCAAGGTGCAATTCTGAAATTTTTTGCTTTTTCCTGTTAATCCTAGCATGATAAAGAAGATTCAAAGAGAGTGAGATGCCAGCTCCTTTCATTCAGTCAGTAGCTTCAAACATTTCTGGTATATGAAAAACATGTTTTTCAATGGCAAAAATCAATGAATATTGTAAATGCACAAACAGTAATATCTCCACATTGCACGGTGCAATTCTGAAATTTTTAGCTTTTTCCTGTTAATCCTAGCATGATAAAGAAGATTCAAAGAGAGTGAGATGCCAGCTCCTTTCATTCAGTCAGTAGCTTCAAACATTTCTGGTATATGAAAAACATGTTTTTCAATGGCAAAAATCAATGAATATTGTAAATGCACAAACAGTAATATCTCCACATTGCAAGGTGCAATTCTGAAATTTTTAGCTTTTTCCTGTTAATCCTAGCATGATAAAGAAGATTCAAAGAGAGTGAGATGCCAGCTCCTTTCATTCAATCAGTAGCTTCAAACATTTCTGGTATATGAAAAACATGTTTTTCAATGGCAAAAATCAATGAATATTGTAAATGCACAAACAGTAATATCTCCGCATTGCAAGGTGCAATTCTGAAATTTTTTGCTTTTTCCTGCTAATCCTAGCATGATAAAGAAGATTCAAAGAGAGTGAGATGCCAGCTCCTTTCATTCAGTCAGTAGCTTCAAACATTTCTGGTATATGAAAAACATGTTTTTCAATGGCAAAAATCAATGAATATTGTAAATGCACAAACAGTAATATCTCCACATTGCACGGTGCAATTCTGAAATTTTTAGCTTTTTCCTACTAATCCTAGCATGATAAAGAAGATTCAAAGAGAGTGAGATGCCAGCTCCTTTCATTCAGTCAGTAGCTTCAAACATTTCTGGTATATGAAAAACATGTTTTTCAATGGCAAAAATCAATGAATATTGTAAATGCACAAACAGTAATATCTCCACATTGCAAGGTGCAATTCTGAAATTTTTTGCTTTTTCCTGCTAATCCTAGCATGATAAAGAAGATTCAAAGAGAGTGAGATGCCAGCTCCTTTCATTCAGTCAGTAGCTTCAAACATTTCTGGTATATGAAAAACATGTTTTTCAATGGCAAAAATCAATGAATATTGTAAAAGCACAAACAGTAATATCTCACATTGCACGGTGCAATTCTGAAATTTTTAGCTTTTTCCTGTTAATCCTAGCATGATAAAGAAGATTCAAAGAGAGTGAGATGCCAGCTCCTTTCATTCAGTCAGTAGCTTCAAACATTTCTGGTATATGAAAAACATGTTTTTCAATGGCAAAAATCAATGAATATTGTAAATGCACAAACAGTAATATCTCCACATTGCAAGGTGCAATTCTGAAATTTTTGCTTTTTTCCTGCTAATCCTAGCATGATAAAGAAGATTCAAAGAGAGTGAGATGCCAGCTCCTTTCATTCAGTCAGTAGCTTCAAACATTTCTGGTATATGAAAAACATGTTTTTCAATGGCAAAAATCAATGAATATTGTAAATGCACAAACAGTAATATCTCCACATTGCACGGTGCAATTCTGAAATTTTTAGCTTTTTCCTGTTAATCCTAGCATGATAAAGAAGATTCAAAGAGAGTGAGATGCCAGCTCCTTTCATTCAGTCAGTAGCTTCAAACATTTCTGGTATATGAAAAACGTTTTTCAATGGCAAAAATCAATGAATATTGTAAATGCACAAACAGTAATATCTCCACATTGCAAGGTGCAATTCTGAAATTTTTTGCTTTTTCCTGCTAATCCTAGCATGATAAAGAAGATTCAAAGAGAGTGAGATGCCAGCTCCTTTCATTCAGTCAGTAGCTTCAAACATTTCTGGTATATGAAAAACATGTTTTTCAATGGCAAAAATCAATGAATATTGTAAAAGCACAAACAGTAATATCCACATTGCACGGTGCAATTCTGAAATTTTTAGCTTTTCCTGTTAATCCTAGCATGATAAAGAAGATTCAAAGAGAGTGAGATGCCAGCTCCTTTCATTCAGTCAGTAGCTTCAAACATTTCTGGTATATGAAAAACATGTTTTTCAATGGCAAAAATCAATGAATATTGTAAATGCACAAACAGTAATATCTCCGCATTGCAAGGTGCAATTCTGAAATTTTTTGCTTTTTCCTGCTAATCCTAGCATGATAAAGAAGATTCAAAGAGAGTGAGATGCCAGCTCCTTTCATTCAGTCAGTAGCTTCAAACATTTCTGGTATATGAAAAACATGTTTTTCAATGGCAAAAATCAATGAATATTGTAAAAGCACAAACAGTAATATCTCCACATTGCACGGTGCAATTCTGAAATTTTTAGCTTTTTCCTGTTAATCCTAGCATGATAAAGAAGATTCAAAGAGAGTGAGATGCCAGCTCCTTTCATTCAGTCAGTAGCTTCAAACATTTCTGGTATATGAAAAACATGTTTTTCAATGGCAAAAATCAATGAATATTGTAAATGCACAAACAGTAATATCTCCACATTGCAAGGTGCAATTCTGAAATTTTTTGCTTTTTCCTGCTAATCCTAGCATGATAAAGAAGATTCAAAGAGAGTGAGATGCCAGCTCCTTTCATTCAGTCAGTAGCTTCAAACATTTCTGGTATATGAAAAACATGTTTTTCAATGGCAAAAATCAATGAATATTGTAAATGCACAAACAGTAATATCTCCACATTGCACGGTGCAATTCTGAAATTTTTAGCTTTTTCCTGTTAATCCTAGCATGATAAAGAAGATTCAAAGAGAGTGAGATGCCAGCTCCTTTCATTCAGTCAGTAGCTTCAAACATTTCTGGTATATGAAAAACATGTTTTTCAATGGCAAAAATCAATGAATATTTGTAAAATGCACAAACAGTAATATCTCCACATTGCAAGGTGCAATTCTGAAATTTTTTTGCTTTTTCCTGTTAATCCTAGCATGATAAAGAAGATTCAAAGAGAGTGAGATGCCAGCTCCTTTCATTCAGTCAGTAGCTTCAAACATTTCTGGTATATGAAAAACATGTTTTATCTATCAATGAATATTGTAAATGCAAACAGTAATATCTCCACATTGCAACGGTGCAATTCTGAAAATTTTTAGCTTTTCCTGTTAATCCTAGGCATGATAAAGAAGTTTCAAAGAGAGTGAGATCCACGTCCTTTCATTCAGTCATAGCTTCAAACATTTCTGGTATATGAAAAACGTTTTTCAATGGCAAAAATCAATGAATATTGTAAATGCACAAACAGTAATATCTCCACATTGCACGGTGCTATTCTTGAAAATTTTTTAGCTTTTCCTGTTAATCCTAGCATGATAAAGAAGATTCAAAGAG
>NW_027368598.1:0-48705 GCF_046119375.1 Phyllobates terribilis | reverse complement strand
AATGAGGCCACTCAGATTTCTGTCAATGTTAGGGTTAATTTCGCTGCAATCTACAATATTTTTTATATTAAAAACACCAGAACCCAAAGGCAGATAATACAGCACCGAAGTGAACGGATGAATGCTAGACATTTCTATACAGTTATGATCAGGATTGTAGGTAACATAAAATGTACCTTGCGCTGGGGATGTCAAGCCGCCCCTTCTCCAGAAGGAAGGTGTTAAAGTCCCCGCAGCTCACGTATTCCAGACCAAGCAGCACACAGAGCTGGAGCACAGAAATACAGAAGTAGATTTGTATGCAGGTAAAGTGGCCAAAAGATCACAATATCTACACACCTACTACAGAATAGCTCCGTATAACTATAGGCCACAGGATAAATGGAAGGTGGCCTACATGTCCCATGTAAGAAGGATTACATTTCACATGTCCCATCATTTGTTTCAATGTTCTAGCTGATGACCATGAGACCCCTGTAATGACACCTTAGGGTTCATAATGATGCTCCTGTGGAGGGTCACTTAAATATGCGGATATGTAGAATGATTTTCTTCAGGGGCATACAGAGATAGAAAGAATTGCTGTACATGTTGTTCAGTTAATGTTCAATGTCCTTTTATGTCAGATATTTATAGGGGTGTCCTGTGATTACTGATGCACAGGGCAGGCATGGTGCCAGTATCTCTTCCCCCGCAGCATCTGGCAGATTTATTATAAAATGATTCTGGTTTATGGTAAAAACACGAGGTCAGACCTTGTACAACACTTTAATAAGTAAAAAATGGAGGCATGTTTTCATGAAACTAGCTTCACGTGGCGAGACTCCTTAGATATGGCGCTCGGATTGAATCATGTTTTTCAAAGCATTTAACTCAGACAAAAGAATGAAATCTTTGTGCCCGGAGGTCTCACTAGTTGTATCAGCAGAATAATATATCATACAGAAAATACTTACACATATCTTACTGACCAACAGTCAGGGAGGCCCGACTGGACTGGACGAGTGTAGACTGCAGTGCACAAAGCATGGTTGTTGTATACCCTAATCCAAGCTACAATAATACCAGGCCATAAAAGTGGTGGTCTGAAGGACATGATGCTCCATCTGTTAACCGGTTCAGGACCGCCCACTGTACATAAACGTCAGCGCTGCCTGGGCTCTGTGCAGCGCCGACGTTTAAAAACGGTGGGTGGTCCCGCAGCGCTCAGAACCCCCAGGGTCCTGCAAGCGCTGCGGTTCCGGTGCAGAGCGATAGCTCTGACATGTGAGATCATGGGGACCTGATTGGATTAGGTCCCCATGATGTTAACCTGTTCCTATCTTCTAGATGAAGCGATCCATAGCGATCGCGGCATTTAAAAGATAGTGACAGCCGGTGGTCGGTGATCCAGACCCCCACATACCTTAGCAGCGAGGGGATCCTAATGCTGTGACCTCTGACCTCATTGAGACCTGATTGGCTCAGGTCTCGATGATGTCAGCATCACACCAGCCAATCAGAGAGGGCGATCTGCCTGATAAATACACTGTTTCCCCTCCGATCTCAGTGATAGAGCAGAGGAGAAATAGTGTGACAAGAGCTGTGTCAGCCTTGCCACTGTGAAAGTAAAAGAAAAAAAAAAAAAAGAAAGTAAGAGTTAGGTTAGGGTTAGTCAGTCCTGTCAGTCAGTCAGTCCTGTCAGGTCAGGTCAGTCAGTCCTGTCAGGTCAGTCCAGTCCAGTCAGTCCAGTCCAGTCAGTCCGGTCCAGTCCCGTCCGGTCAGTCCAGTCCCGTCCGGTCCGGTCAGTCCAGTCCAGTCAGTCCAGTCCGGTCAGTCCAGTCCGGTCAGTCCAGTCCAGTCAGTCCGGTCAGTCCAGTCAGTCCAGTCCGGTCAGTCCAGTCCGGTAAGTCCAGTCCGGTCAGTCCGGTCAGTCCAGTCCGGTCAGTCCAGTCCAGTCAAAAAATATAAAAACAAATAAAATGGCCCGTCAGACTTATACCGCAGAGGAGGTGTATGCCCTGCTATGTTCTGACACTGATGACAGTGCAATCTCAGATGGAGATGTGGATTTTGAGGGCTTTAGTAGCGGCGACACTGAGAGCTCAGAAATGAGCAGTGATTCTGGTCCATCCTCAAGCCCAAGGACCAGTACAGCAATAGGGGCAAATAGCGCTACTGGAGAAACGTCTCCAAATCAGGGAACACTGCCCAGTACAAGCGCTGTCCCTGCTACTAGTGAATTGGCGCACGCCAGTGTACAAGGGGCTTTGCCACGTGATATAGCATTTCCCAGATGGGAGGCTTCGGATTCGGCTGCTCCATTCAGCCCTGATTTCAACACCATTCCTGGTATAAATGTGGAGGTGGAAGATTTTGGACCAATTCATTTTTTTAATTTGTTTTTTACAGACAGCTTGCTAGAGCATATTGTCGTGCAAACAAATTTATACGCATCCCAATTCATAAGCCAGAATCCCCGATCTTACTATGCTAGGGCAAATTTATGGACACCAACTAATGTCCCGGAAATAAAAAAAAAATTTAGGACTTACATTTGCCATGGGGCTTGTTAAAAAACCGAGCATTCGATCCTACTGATCCAACCACCCTGTTCAAGCCACCCCTATGTTTTCAGTCGTTCTGCCTAGGACCCGTTATGAAATGCTCATAAGTCCATTTTTTCAAAAAGGCTACAATCTATATGTGGACAATTATTACACCAGCATACCCCTATTTAAAAGTCTGGTTGAACACAACATCGGAGCTTGTGGAACCATTCGTAAAAACCATCAGGGGTTTCCACAACCATTGGTCAACCAAAAGGGGCAGTCAGGGGCTGTACGCAATGGAGAGCTGCTTGCCCTGAAGTATAGGGATAAGAGGGATATTTTTGTCCTCAGCTCGATCCACACAGATGCCACAAGGGCCACTGTAGAACTAGGATCCACCACTCCAAAGCAAAAACCTGTTTTAAATAATGATGGCCACTCGTTTTTCTTTACTTAGCTGCTTTTTTCTTGCCATAATACAAATTCTAACAGTCTATTCAGTAGGACTATCAGCTGTGTATCCACCTGACTTCTGCACAACACAACTGATGGTCCCAACCCCATTTATAAGGCAAGAAATCCCACTTATTAAACCTGACAGGGCACACCTGTGAAGTGAAAACCATTTCCGGTGACTACCTCTTGAAGCTCATCAAGAGAATGCCAAGAGTGTGCAAAGCAGTCATCAAAGCAAAAGGTGGCTACTTTGAAGAGCCTAGAATATAAGACATATTTTCAGTTGTTTCACACTTTTTTTGTTAAGTATATAATTCCACACGTGTTAATTCATAGTTTTGAAGCCAGCAATGTGAATGCACAATTTTCATAGTCATGAAAATACAGAAAAATCTTTAAATGAGAAGGTGTGTCCAAACTTTTGGTCTGTACTGTATATATATATTATATATATATTTATAATATGGTTGCCAAAAATAAAAAATCCTATTGATTGCACAGATACGTAGCACAATGTGAATGTTAATCTATATAATTGACATTAACTAAGGGGAAATGTAAGCGTCTGTAGAACTACTAAAAGGATATCTTCATAGTGTGACAAAGTCTCTGGTAGTGTGTCAGAAGGGAGGTATGTGTCGCTGAGACTCTTAGACTCAGTGATGTGAAAACATGCAAGTTCTCATGCACAAGTAGGTGCAGAGAGAGTTAATAGAACGATATTTACAAGGGAATGTTTTCAGTGGATAACGAAAGTGTAGGGTGGAACGTTATCCACCATCCGTCCAATCAGGGGAGTGTCTGGGCTTTAGGCTATGTGCCCACGTTGCGGACCTGAAGCATATTTTTTACGCTTCTCCCTGGCGGGAAAATCGCATGCGGATATTACATGCGGTTTTCCCGCCAGGTAGAAGCGTTTGTGAGGCGTCTTTGCATGCATTTCCGCATGCGGGTTATCAAGCACTTCTCCAAGCATCACTTGGAAAAGTGCTTGACAACTTGTTCAGAATGGTAAAAAATAAAAAAATAAACTTTATACTCACCTTCTGATGCATTCTCTGCCCCGTCCGGAGTTTTGAGCGGCTCACGCTGTTGTGTGCAGGACCTGCGGTGACGTCATTGAGTCATGTGGTGGGTCACATGACTCAATGACGTGGCAGGTCCTTCAGACAACAGCGCGACGGAGGGAAAACATCAGAAGATAAGTATAAACTTTATTTTATTCTTTTTTTTACAGGTTCTTTGGTACCCAGGTCTGGATGAGAGTCTCCTCTCCTCCAGACTTGGGTACCATCCGCACATTGATTCCGCAGCGCTTCCGCAAAATTAATGAACATGCTGCGGATTTTTGACTGCAGCATATACGCTGCGGAAAAATCCGCAGCATGGGCATTGACATTGCGGAATGCCATTGGGGACCATGGGGTGCGGATCTACATGCGTTTTTCAAGCGTTTACGCTGCGGAAATTCCGCAGCATATACGCTTGAAAAACGCTACGTGGGCACACAGCCTTAAATAGTCAGCCCTGACACTCAGGTGTGTTCAGTACCTGGGGAAACTTTGTTCCAGGAAGGAGCTAGCACATGCTGTGATCAACCTGTGTGTAGCTAATTTTGAGTGGCCAGACCTTGGCCGAGATAAGGACTCTGCTGAAAGTTCTGAAAGTTTTGCATTTTGTTTTGTCTCTTTAGCTGAATGGGCTGTGTTTTTATTTATGGACTCAAGGGTAGTTTATGACTGCTAAATAAACTAACCTGAGAATTTAAAGAGACAGTATCTTGTGTTTTACCTACGCATACAGCCGAGCTTGTTGCTATACCACAATAGACTCACAAGCCCAAGTGGGTACACATATATAGTATATAATATTAAGCTCTATAAGGAATCTCCTATAAAATAAAACATCCAAAATGGATGTTTTGGGGGCCCCTGATGAAGCAAGAACGAAAGGTACATTGGTGCACATAGGACCACATCCCACATTTACTCACTTGGACATTTAAGTTGCCTTGTAACTACTGCTCCTCCATTTTGAATGTATTATTTTATAGGAGATTCTTTATAGAGCTTAATATTATATACTATATATGTGTACTCACTTGGGCTTGTGAGTGTAAGAAGCTATCTTCTTAGTAGTTCTAAAAACACTTACATTTCCCCTTGGTTATTGTCAACTATATATAAACTAGATGGTGGCCCGAGTCTAACGCATCGGGTATTCTAGAATATGTATGCGGCCGACCGGGCGCAATTAGCAGAGCGGTGTTTAAATTTGGCGGCAATATCGGAGATTGGTCACGGGCGGCGACCGCGACCAATCAGCGAACCGTGTTAGTGAGAACTGGAGAGCGTGTTTAAATTTGGCATCAAAATCGCTGATTAGTCGCGACCAATCAGCAGACCGGTTTTTAAATTTGGCGCCGATACTGCTGATTGGTCGTGACCGCCGACCGCGACCAATCAGCAGAGCGATGCAGAGCGTTGTTTAAATTTGGCGCCAAAATCGCTGATTGGTCGCGGATGGCGGCCGCGACCAATCAGCAGAGCGTGTTTAAATTTGGCACCAATCTCGCTGATTGGTCGCGGCTGGCGGCCGCAACCAATCAGCAAAGCGGTGTTTAAATTTTGGGCCAAAAGCGCTGATTGGTCACGGGCGGCGGTCGCGACCAATCGGCGAACCGTGGTAGTGAGGACTGGAGAGCGTGTTTAAATTTGGCACCAAAATCGCTGATTAGTCGCGACCAATCAGCAAAGAGGGAGGTGTTTAAATTTGGCCCCAATACTGCTAATTGGTCGCGGCAAGCGACCGCGACCAATCAGCAGAGCGTTGTTTAAATTTGGCACAAAAAACGAAGATTGGTCGCGGCCGGTGGTTGCGACCAATCAGCAGAGTGAGGTTTAAATTTGGCGCCAATACTGCTGACTGGTCACGGCCAACAACCGGAACCAATCAGCAGAGCGGTGTTTAAATTTTGCGCCAATACTGCTGATTGATCTCGGCCAGCGACCGCGATGAATCAGCAGAGCGTTGATTAAATTTGGCGCCAATCTTGCTGATTGGTCGCAGATGCCGGACGCGTCCAATCAGCAGAGCGTTGTTTAAATTTGGCGCCAAAATCGCTGATTGTTCGCGGCCGGCGGCCGCGACCAATCAGCAGAGCGGGGTTTAAATTTGGCACCGATAATGCTGATGGGTCGCGGCCGGCGACCGCGACCAATCAGCAGAGCGGGGTTTAAATTTGGCCCCAATACTGCTAATGGGTCGCGGCAAGCGACCGCGACCAATCAGCAGAGCGTTGATTAAATTTGGCGCCAATCTCGTTGATTGGTCGCGGCTGGACTCCGCGACCAATCAGCAGAGCGTTGTTTAAATTTGGCACCAATCTCGCTGATTGGTTGCGGCTGGACTCCGCGACCAATCAGCAGAGCGTTGTTTAAATTTGGCGCCAATCTCGCTGATTGGACGCGTCCGGCATCCGCGACCAATCAGCAGAGCGTTGTTTAAATTTGGCGCCAAGGTCGCTGATTGGTTGCGGCTGGCGTCCGCGACCAATTAGCACAGCAGTGTTTAAATGTGGCGGCAAGATCAGTGATTGGTCGCGGCCGCTATTTAAATGTGGCGGCCAAATCGGTGATTGGTCGCGGGCAGCGGCCGCGACCAATCAGCAGAGCAGTGTTTAACTTTAGCGCCAAGATCACTGATTGGTCGCGCTCTCCGCACGCGACCAATCAGCTAATCGTATTGGTGAGGAGCGGGGAGCGGAATTGTATTAGTGAGGACCGGGGAGCGCCGCAGCCTGTGCGGGTACTTCCGCTGCGAGAACCCGGGACATGAGCGACTGCTCGCAGCAGAAGTATCCCGACCCGCAGCGCCGCTCCCCGGTCCTCCCTTCACACCCTAGCCGCTGATGTCACCACAGTATCCGCATGGTGTTACAAAGGTCCGGACATTTGTGTTAAAAATCGCTGATTGGTCGCCGGCGCTGCCCGCGACCAATCACCGATTTGGGCGCCAAATTTAAATATCGGCCGCGACCAATCACCGATCTTGGCTCCACATTTAAAGACCGCTGTGCTGATTGGTCGCCGACGTAGGGCGCGACCAATCACCGATTTTGGCGCCACATTTAAATAGCGTCCGCGACCAATCAGCACAGCGGTGTTTAAATGTGGAGCCAAGATCGGTGATTGGTCGCGGCCGATATGTGAATGTGGCGCCCAAATCGGTGATTGGTCGCGGACGCTGCCCGAGACCAATCAGCACCGTAGTGTTTAACTTTTGTGGCAAGAACGGTGATTGGTCGCGGGCCAAGACAGCGACCAATCACCGATTTATGCGGCACTTTTAAATAGCGGCCGAGACCAATTGGATGTCAGTGCCGCTCCCCGGTCCTCCCTTCACACCCTAGCCGCTGATGTCCCCACAGTATCTGCATGGTGTTACAAAGATCCGGACATTTGTGTTAAAAATCGGTGATTGGTCGCTGGCGCTGCCCGCGACCAATCACCGATTTGGGCGCCAAATTTAAATATCGGCCGCGACCAATCACCGATCTTGGCTCCACATTTAAACACCGCTGTGCTGATTGGTCGAGGCCGATATTTAAATTTGGCGCCCAAATCGGTGATTGGTCGCGGGCAGCGCCGGCGACCAATCAGCGATTTTTAACACAAATGTCCGGACCTTTGTAACACCATGCGGATACTGTGGGGACATCAGCGGCTAGGGTGTGAAGGGAGGACCGGGGAGCGGCGCTGCGGGTCCGGATACTTCTGCTCCGAGCGCCCGCTCATGTCCCGGGTTCTCGGAGCGGAAGTACCCGCACAGGCAGCGCCGCTGACATCCAATTGGTCGCGGCCGCTATTTAAATCTGGCGCACAAATCGGTGATTGGTCGCTGTCTTGGCCCGCGACCAATCACCGATTTGGGCGCCAAATTTAAATATCGGCCGCGACCAATCACCGATCTTGGCTCCACATTTAAACACCGCTGTGCTGATTGGTCGCGGCCGATATTTAAATTTGGTGCCCAAATCGGTGATTGGTCGCGGGCAGCGTCGGCGACCAATCAGCACAGCGGTGTTTAAGTTTTGCGCTAAGATCAGTGATTGGTCGAGTCCGAAGACCGCGACCAATCATCGAATCGTCTTGGTGAGGACCGGGGAGCGGCGCTGCCTGTGCGGCTACTTACGCTGCGAGAACCCGGGACATAGCGGGCGCTTGCAGGAGAAGTATCCCGACCCGCAGCGCCGCTCCCCGGTCCTCCCTTCCGCATGGAGGTCAGTGGCGCCGGCGGTCCTTCCGCTGATACCGGCCGGGAGATGAGCGCCTCGCGCCGGTCATCTCCCGGCTGCATCGCCGCTGAGCTCCGTCCCGCAAATGAGACGCTAATGGCCACCATCTTTTTTCAGAAATCCCGCGGCGCTGATTGGCCGCTGGCGGACCAATGAGCGACGCGGGATTTCCTGGACAGACAGACAGACAGACGGGATAAGACGATTATATATATAGATTAACATTCACATTGTGCTATATATGTGCAATCATTAGGATTTTTTTTGGCAACCATGTTATAGGCATATATCTAATATATATACTTGTCTTATCCCGTCTGTCTGTCTGTCATCTCCCGGCTGATCGCAGCAGAACTACCCTGACCGGCGGCGCCGCTGACCTCCATGCGGCTACCGTCAGGAGATCAGCGGCTAGGACCGCTGATCTCCCGACAGTAAGTGTGAAGGGAGGACCGGGGAGCAGCGGCGCCGCCGGTCGGGATGCTTCTGCTGCGAGCAGCCGGTCATCTCCCAGCTGCTAGCAGCGGAAGTACCCGCATAAGCAGCGCCGCTCCCAGGCCCACACTAATACGACGCTGATTGGTCGCTGCCGACGGCCGCGACCAATCAGCTATATTGGCGCCAAGTCTAAACACTGCTCTGCGCCAACCAGCGCAGCGGTGTTTAAATTGGCGCCAATATCGCTGATTGGTCGGGGCCGGCGGCCGAGACCAATCAGCACAACAGTGTTTAAACTTGGCGACAATATCGCTGATTGTTCGCGGCCGTCGGCAGCGACCAATCAGCGATATTGGCGCCAAATTTAAACACCGCTCTTCACAGAGGTCAGCGGCGATGCAGCCGAAGTACCCCGACCGGCAGCGCCGCTGACCTCCATGCGGCTACCGTCAGGAGATCAGCGGCTAGGGCCGCTGATCTCCCGACGGCAAGTGTGAAGGGAGGACCGGGGAGCGGCGCCGCCGGTCGGGATACTTCTGCTGCGAGCAGCCGGTCATCTCCCGCAGCGCCGCTCCCCGGTCCTCACTAATACAATTCGCTGATTGGTCGCGGCCGGGACCAATAAGCGATATTGGCGCCAAATTTAAACACCGCTGTGCTGATTGCGCCCGGTGTACCGCATAAATATTCTAGAATACCCGATGCGTTTGAATCGTGCCACCATCTAGTATATATATATTCACTACTGTCTCTATATATGTGATACTCATGAGTTGGTGACTTGGGGTCCTCCATTGTTATACTCTGTAGAATTGTCTTTTAATTTTTGCAATATTTATTTTAGCGTCAATAAGCACCTATTGTTTTATTTTGGTGGTATCTACAGTCATATATATGTATATACATACAGCATATATATACTGTATAAGATCTGATGTCTGTAGTCACAGTATGTCAGCAATGTACAGTATGTACTTTATTGTGCACTGACATTAGATCATATATGCCCTGGACTGATCCTGCACCGACTACCAGACATCACATTGTATAGATGGCAGTATAGATATAATCTGTGACGTCCTGTACAGGGCCGGCTCCAGGTTTTCGTAGGCTCAAAAGAGTCTCAGTGGCCCCTTTAACACATACCACAATTCATGATGCACAGATAAGGCAGAGAATATAGATATAGTACAATGCCAAAAATTTCACTTACAGTATTTTTCGGACTATAAGACGCACTTTTTTCCCTCCAAAATTTTGGAGGAAAATGGGGGGTGCGTTTTATAGTCCAAATGTTGGGGGGGGGGGTATATATATGTGGTGTGTGGGGGGAGCGGTAGAGGAGCGGGGCACAGGAGGCAGCAGCCGCCCGCTGCAGCCTACACTGTCCCCGCTGCTAAAGAAAATGAATATTCATGCTCCTTATTAGCAGCACACAGTGTAGCCGCGCTGTGGCTCCTGCCAGAATCGCCTGTGCCCGCTGTCAAAAGGCATGAATATTCAACCTCTCTCCATGCCCATGGGCATGGTGAGGGGGTGAATATTCATGCCCTTTAATAAGCGGGCACACGCGATAGCCCGGCAGTAGCAGGAGCCGCAGCGCGGCTACGGTGTGTGCCGGCTATGAAGGAGAGTGAAGTCACTGCTCCCAGCGCACACAGTCCCGGCATGGGGAGCAGTGACTTCTGGCAGCTGATCTCTCCTTGTGAGCCACGCATGGCAGTGATGTCATGCGAGGCTCACATGGAGGGATCAGTGCGGGCAGACAGGACGCGGCGCTGGAGGAGAGAAGAAAGGTGAGTATCAGTGTTTATTTTCTTTTATGTGCAGCATGATGGGGATTAGGGGGACCATGCATACCAGGATAAGGAAGAGGGGCAATACATACCAGGGTAACGCTGAGGGGGCCATACATACCAGGGTAACGCTGAGGGGGCCATGTGCAGCATGATGGGGATTAGAGGTGCCATACATACCAGGACAGCGATGAGGGGTGCCATGCATACCACTATACCAGGATAAGGATGAGGGGTGCCATGCATACCGGGACAGGGATGAGGGGTGCCATGCATACCGGGACAGGGATGAGGGGTGCCATGCATACTGGGACAGGGATGAGGGGTGCCATGCATACTGGGACAGGGATGAGGGGTGCCATGCATACCGGGACAGGGATGAGGGGTGCCATGCATACCGGGACAGGGATGAGGGGTGCCATGCATACCAGGGTAACACTGAGGGGGCCATATGCAGCATGATGGGGATTAGAGGTGCCATACATACCAGGACAGCGATGAGGGGTGCCATGCATACCACTATACCAGGATAAGGATGAGGGGTGCCATGTATACCGGGACAGGGATGAGGGATGCCATGCATACAGGGACAGGGATGAGGGGTGCCATGCATACCGGGACAGGGATGAGGGGTGCCATGCATACCGGGACAGGGATGAGGGGTGCCATGCATACCGGGACAGGGATGAGGGGTGCCATGCATATCGGGACAGGGATGAGGGGTACCATGCATACCGGGATAGGGATGAGGAGTGCCATGCATACCGGGATAGAGATGAGGGGTTCCGTGCATACCAGGATGGGGACCACGTATAAAAGGAAGGGGGGGGGCATATATACCAGGATGGGGGATATTGTCAGAATTGGGGGACATTACCCCTATACCAGTGTCAGCAGAAGACCCCCTCCCCCTTAAAAGTGCATCATGAACACATTTTTGGCTTACATTTTTTTTTTTTTTTTCCTCCTCTAAAACCTAGGTGCGTCTTATGGTCCGGTGCATCTTATAGTCCGAAAAATACGGTACTTCTTACATTACATGAGTGATATCTATTGTAAATTCTATAATAGCTCAGAAACCGGCGAATCCTCACAGTGCATGGGGCGTGTCAAGGGGGGATTCAAAAGTTTTCATTTTAGACTGTACATTATAGTCCTCCATACAGTATTATGGGCACCACATAGTCCTCCATACAGTATTATGGACACCACATAGTCCTCCATACAGTATTATGGGCACTACATAGTATTCCATACAGTATTATGGGCACCACATAGTCCTCCATACAGTATTATGGACACCACATAGTCCTCCATACAGTATTATGGGCACCACATAGTCCTCCATACAGCATTATGGACACCACATAGTCCTCCATACAGTATTATGGGCACTACATAGTACTCCATACAGTATTATGGGCACCACATAGTCCTCTATACAGAATGGGCTCCATACTGAATAATGGACCCCATATAATGTTCCATAAAGAATAATAGGCCCCATATAATGCTCTATACACAATAATGAACCCCATATAATGCTCATTACACCATAATTGACCCCATATATTACTCCATGCAGAATAATGGGCCCCATATAATGCTCCATAGAGAATGGGCCGCATATAATGCTCCATAGAGAATGGGCCCCATATAATGCTCCATAGAGAATGGGCTCCATACATAAAAAATAAATAAAATACTCACCTCTCCTCATACCCTGCTGGCTACAAGTCCTGTCTCTTCAACACTGAGACGTCACAGAGTCAGAAGACGCAGAGGAGACTGGACCTGCGGCCAGCAGGGTATGACGAGAGGTGAGTATTTCAAACACCGTAAAGCACGGGGGGGGGGTTACACCGGGCCCCCCCAACTCTCAGGCCCAATAGCGTTCCAGTGTCCCCAACTGTGAGTGGGCCCCCCCCCCCTCTTGCCCAGGGCCCTGGCACTTGCCCTGGTGCAATGGGTGGTTATGCCGGCTCTGGCCCTGTAGCTGGTGCAGGATCAGTCTGGGGCAGGGGTCTGTATAGTAATGTCTGAAGTGTCTCGATCTCAGGTCCGATGTGATTTGAACATTCATACAGATCGAGAGCCGATGATCTCACACTGACAGCACGACCCCAACCTGCTTGAAGGGTCCATCTGCTACAATAAATCTTTCTGATCCTCAGCAGAGCGACCATAGATAACATTCAGGATCTGGCCCTGGACTTGTCAGGAGGTGAGCAGCATCCTGCCACTTCCACACTCTACAAAAAGTATAAATCTCCTGTCCTGACCACTATCCGGAGCTCAGGCTAAGGCCACGGCCCCACTATCAGTATTTGGTCAGTATATTTTCTCAGGAGTGGGAGCCAAAACCAGGTCAGTAACAATCAGAGAAAAGGTATAATAGAAACAAGTCACCAATTCTGCATTTATCACCAACTCCTGGTTTTGTCTCCCACTCCTGTGAAAAAATACTGATGGAATACTGACCAAATACTGATAGTGGGGTCGTGGCCTTACAAGAATCAAAGATGTCTGCCCTCTCGTACTGCTCAGCGGCTGAAGCTTCTCTCCGGCAGGCATAAGAACGTGGCCTGTGCCGGCTGTTCTGGGCTGCAGATGCCCAGCTGGCACATGTACACAATGAAAGATACAGGGCCGCCCTGCAGTCTGTAAAGAAGCAGCTGCTTGGCCACCGGCCTGGAGGGCATGTGCCCCTCTGGCCCACCTCGCCCCTGGTCAATATGATACCATCTTTTTCATTAGTTGGTGAGGTTAGAAGAAATTTCACTCCAAGACAGTGGATTTTGTACTTTATTCCAGTATATTTATACACAGAAAACATGGCAATGAAAAACAAGTAGATGCACGTGCATAAAAATGTCCCAACATTAATTAAAAAAGCCTTTAAGATACAGATAATACTTGTATACAAAAATATTAACACATTCTCAAATTGTATATAAAGTGCACAAAAGTCAATAGCCCTGACATATAGTGTACACAGGGTCCCCCACATGGTATACACAAAATACAATGTCATCCAGGAAATAACAAAGAATAACAAATACATTTAATCTATTCTGAAATCCCATGTCTATACAAGATAATAATATGTAACATTCTACAGTGTCAAAGAAATGAGCTAGAGACTACTACATGGCGATGATGCCTCCAAACAAGATAATGCCCAGCTAATGCTGCAAATGATACAAATATTACCAGTCACCCAATTAGAAACATGAGGTCCGGGCAAGTGATTTTCTACAGTTCATTGACCTCTATGATGACATCTAATATTTTCAATCATTTATAGAGCGGGGTACATTGGGCCTCATTAATAAATCTGCTCACTAGAAAACTAGTTACCCATACTAACCAATTAGAGCTCAGCTAAGGTTGTTTTAACGGACCTGGAAAAGTAAAAGCTGTTCTGTGATTGGCTGGGATAAGTAAAAAGGCTGTTTTAATAAATGATTCCCAATGTACCAAGCCCCGCCATAAATGTTATTGATTACAGTAGGGGCCACAATATCCCATGTGTATAGTCATCACATTCATCTTATTGTCTGCGGTTACCTTGGGACATGCTATATTGAAATGTAAGATGATAACAGTGGGGTCCATGAGGCAGAGCAGTGTGCGGTACGTGTGACATTTCCTAATATCGAGCAATCAATACTGTACCTTGGTCTGGAATGCAAAGTCTGCGTGGACAAGGAAGGGGCTCCCAGATGCCAGCTGTAAAACCCGTCGCTCCACCATCACACGCTCATCACCGTCAGCAAGCAGGGCTCTTTTGCAGATGATCTTAACAGCAAAATGTTTGCGGGTAGATGAATCTTCCGCCAGCAGGACCGTTCCATAGCATCCCCGGCCAAGCACTTGATGGAATAATAATCTCCTCTTGATGGTATCAGAGACTGTGCTTTTGGAGCCGGTTGGCCGAACACCGCTGCTTCCTTCAGCTTCTTCAGCCTTCTGCTTTAGATCCATGGGTTTCTGTCCTAATGTAATCCTTCTTCTTTTCTTCTCCTTTTTGTCCCCTGATGAGATGAAGATGGCTCCTCTCTTCTTGGCTCCCATCTTCTGACTTTCTACCTTCTCCTTTTCTTCCACTTCTTCTTTCTTCTGGACTGGTTGTTTTGTCCTGTTGACTGAAGACTTCCTCTCATCATCAGATGTGTCATGGGAAGGTCTTAGTCTCTTCGCTGCTTCTCTCCTCACCACGTTCTCCTCTACTTCTTCTTTCTTCTGGACAGGTTGTTTTGTCCTGTTGACTGAAGACTTCCTCTCATCATCAGATGTGTCATGGGAAGGTCTTAGTCTCTTCGCTCCTTCTCTCCTCACCACGTTCTCCTCTACTTCTTTCTTCTGGACTGGTGGTTTTGTCCTGTTGACTGAAGACTTCCTCTCATCATCAGATGTGTCATGGGAAGGTCTTCGTGTCTTCACTCTTTCTCTGCTCACCACAATCTCCTCCTCTTTTATATCCATATTATTGCTTTGCTTAGAGTTAGCCGACATCTCCTCCACTGTTGTTGGTCAATTCCAACTGTCACTTACAACTGTCACTCAGTGCATTTCATATGGAATCATCATGCATGCACCACCACTGGTCATGTGATCAGCATCTGACCAATGATATTTAAGAGATAAATGAACATTAGCTGAGATTAAATATTCAGGTAATATTCAGATATTCTGTGGAACACAAGGTGCCACATTTACTAATAGTAATAGAACTGCACTAAGTCGCCAATTTAATTTACATTGTTACTACAGAGCATCAGATGAATGTAATATAATAAATATTAGCAAGATGTATGATTTCCATCCACTCTACGTATCATAGAAATACAGATGTACTATCTTTTTATATAGAGATGTAGCAGAAGCCATCCTGATTGTTTGCAGCATGCTATGGTGATAGAGAAGCATGCATGACTGTGCCATGCAAATGGTGAGGAGCACCAAAATGGGACATATGATTCATGCAGCCAGGGGCATAATGTCCGCGGTCGCAGTGGCAGTCACTGCGACCGGGCCCAGGGGGGGTTGGGGCTTGTAAACGCCAGCAGAAATTTCAACAGGATGTGTGTATCGCAGTGCACAGTCGCTTCGGGTCCGTGCGTGACTGGGTCGGGGGCAGAGCCGGACTGGGGTGTCTGGGGCCCACCAGGGACATTGACTCCAGGGGCCCACCCACCCTTCAGCTATTTGCAAATACCTGTTAGCCGTTATACCCATTATATTGGCGGCTCCTGCCCATCACTGTGCGCTCACCAGAACTGCGATGTACAATTACTGTAGTTTGCATTAAAGGGTTTTTATTGGTGAAAACAAGTTCTCAGCGATGCACAGGTTGGGAAGGGGATCACTTATTTATTGGTGGAATCCGCACTGTCAGAAGATTGTGGCACTTTGAGTATTTGGTGAGATTTTTACCTCTGTATTTATAAGACAAAACCAGGAGTGGAGCAATCCGAGGTCATGTTTTATGCATTTCTCACCCACTCCTGGTTTTGTCTTATAAATACAGAGGTGAAAATCTCACCAAATGCCAACTTGCTTTCTCTGGTGAACCTCTGTAACTGCATCTCTGCTGCTGTGTAATAGTCACAGGGCAGGGAGGGGTTAAACATCCAAGTATTTAATATCTATTGGAAATAAAGAGGTTTCCCCTTATTGATATCAGATAAAACAAATGACCAACCACAATCCACTCTACCAAGACCAATATTACCAGATAGAAGGCAGAAATACCACCACACCGTGACCAGATCACATATTACCACCACATAGTGCCCAAATAATGCCACATACAAGGCACAAATACCGCCACACCATGACCAAAGCACATAATATCACCACATAGTGATCAAATGCTACCAGATACAAGGTATAAATACTGACACACCATGAGACCACATATTACCACCACATAGTGACTGAATAATACCACATAGAAGGGACAAATATCGTCATGTCATGACCAAAGCACATAATGCCACCACATAGTGACAAATAATGCTAAAATAATAAAAATGTAAAAAAGCTCAGTATATTGGGTCAGTGTACAGGTTATACAGTGATCACCAGTGACATTATGCACAGGAGCTCTGTATATAGTGTACAGGTTATACAGTCATCACCAGTGACATTATACACAGAAGCTCTGTATATAGTGTCAGTGTACAGGTAATGCAATGATCACCATTGATATTATACACAGGAGCTCTGTATATAGTGTACAGGTAATACAGTGATCACCAGTGACATTATACACAGGAGCTCTGTATATAGTGTCAGTGTACAGGTAATACAGTGATCACCAGTGACATTATGCACAGGAGCTCTGTATATAGTGTCAGTGTGTGTGTGTATAGGTAATACACATACTCACCAGTGATGTCTCTAGGTGAAGTTCTTTATCTGCAGACCGATATATCACATCTTCTATGCAGGACTTATCTCTGCAGAAAATAACATAGTTAGCTATAACTGATCACTTCCAGAGCACAAGCCACACTTTTCCCAAGATTTCTACACTGCATGAAATGACAAAATGCAACATAGTGCCGCACTACACAGTAAAAATAAAACACAAAATACATTTAGGGACTCCATCTTTAATAAAAAAAAAACATCATGAGAGATCAGAGATTATGGGGCCCAGTCAGGGATCGTACATAGAAATCATGTGGCTCAGTCAGGGGCGTATACAGAAATCATGGGGCCAATCAGGTTAGGGGTGTACATAGAGATCATGGGGCCCAGTCAGCGGCGTACATAGAGATCATGGGGCCCAGTCAGCGGCGTACATAGAGATCATGGGGCCAATCAGGTTAGGGGTGTACATAGAGATCATGGGGCCCCCTCAGCGGCGTACATAGAGATCATGGGGCCCAGTCAGCGGAGTACATAGAGATCATGGGGCCCAGTCAGCGGCGTACATAGAGATTATGGGGCCCAGTCAGGGATCGTACATAGAGATCATGGGGCCCAGTCAGCGGTGTACATAGAGATCATGGGGCCCAGTCAGCGGCGTACATAGAGATCATGGGGCCAATCAGCTTAGGGGTGTACATAGAGATCATGGGGCCCCCTCAGCGGCGTACATAGAGATCATGGGGCCCAGTCAGCGGAGTACATAGAGATCATGGGGCCCAGTCAGCGGCGTACATAGAGATCATGGGGCCCAGTCAGCGGTGTACATAGAGATCATGGGGCCCAGTCAGCGGCGTACATAGAGATCATGGGGCCGAGTCAGAGGCGTACATAGAGATCATGGGGCCAATCAGGTTAGGGGTGTACATAGAGATCATGGGGCCCCCTCAGCGGCGTACATAGAGATCATGGGGCCCAGTCAGCGGAGTACATAGAGATCATGGGGCCCAGTCAGCGGCGTACATAGAGATCATGGGGCCCAGTCAGCGGTGTACATAGAGATCATGGGGCCCAGTCAGCGGCGTACATAGAGATCATGGGGCCCAGTCAGCGGCGTACATAGAGATCATGGGGCCCAGTCAGGGATCGTACATAGAGATCATGGGGCCCTATGAGGTGAGGCTCTCACCTCCCCAGTATGGTGCCCTCAGGAGCTCCCACAGGGCATCACAGGCCTTAGTACGAAGCAATACTAGAAGACTTGTGGAATTGCTTCATACTAAGGCCTGTGATGCCCTGTGGGAGCTCCTGAGGGCACCATACTGGGGAGGTGAGATCCTCACTTGGCAGTAGTAGGAGCAGCATCTCCATAGTGTGGCATTCACATCACACTACATGCTGCACTGTACAGGACTCCCAGCCGGCAGCAGGACAGATGAGGAGGTAACTGGGACCAGCGCCGGACTGGAGTACCTGGGGCTCACCAGGAAAAAATCAATCTTGGGGCCCACCAGCACCATGCAGTTACCGTATATAGGAATAACATAAGTCCACAAACTCTTTCAAAATGAATCAACTTTATTAACCAATAAATCTCTGCTGCTGTGTAGTAGTCACAACACAACACATCACCAGTGATGTCTCTAGGTGAAGTTCTTTAACTGCAGACCGATATATCACATCTTCTATACAGGACTTATCTCTGCAGAAAATAACCTAGTTAGCTATAACTGATCACTTCCAGAGCACAATCCACACTTTTCCCAAGATTTCTACACTGCATGAAATGACAAAAAAAGAAACATAGCACTGCACTACACAGTAACAGTGCTCCAGTGTCATTCTGTGCCTGCTCATCTGTCAGCAGACATATTTGTCTGATGGCAAAGATCTAAGAGAGATGAAGACAGAAGACCTATGGATTCCGTTGGGAGTGAGGATTTTTCTTTATTAAAGATGGAGTCCCTAAATGTGTTTTATTTTTAATAAAAAAAAAAAAAATTCTGTCTTTTTTTTTTCTGTTTACTAGAAATTGATGGTGGCTATGTCTAATTTGGCGTGAAACCATGAATTTTGGGCTTAGTACCAGCTGATAAGGCAAAGATGGCCTGGTACTAACCCTATTATTACCCAGTGTGCCACTCACCACCAGGGCCGCTGGAAGAGCCGGGTAAAGCACTTGGAAATGGTGCCATGATGAATGCGCCATTTTCAAGGGTGGCTGCGGGCTGTGATTTTCAGCGTGGAGGGCCAAGAACGCTTGGGTCTTACCATGCTGCGAATCCCAGCCCCCAGCTGCCTGGTTTTATCTGTCTGGTGATCAACATATGGCGGGAAAAAAAAAAGTTAAGTTTAAAACAAATATTCGGCTTCTCTGTCTTTTGATCGCCAGCCAAGGTAAAGCCAGGCAGCTGGGGGTGGCAGTACGTAGCGGTCTGCTTTATCTGCGGTGAGAATCAAAAATTCATTTTTAAAATTTTCTTTTCACACTTCTATATGTGACAGACCCAACAGTCAATCGCAGATGCTGTCAAAGAGGATGGGCTTCTGTGATTGGCTGTTTGAGTAATGTACAATCAGCCCATACATTCTAGTATGGTACTATGTATGGGCGGCTTTCAGGTTACTCAAGCAGCCAGTCACAGACGCCCATTCTCTGTGTCAGCGTCTGTGATTGGCTGTTGGGACTGTCACACATATAGAAGTGTGAAAATAAATAAATAATAAAACAAAAATGACATAGCGCTCTGCAGAAATTTTGATTCTCAGCGCAGATAGAGGTGGCAGCCCGTAGCTGTCTGCTTTATCTGCCTGGTTTTACCTTGACTGGCGATCAAAAGTCAGGAAAGCCCAATGTTTTTTTTAAATTATTTAAAAAAATAATTTAAAAAAAAAAATGCGTGGGCTCCCGCCATATTTTGATCGTTGGGGCTGGGGGCTGGGATTCTCAGCATGGTAAGGCCCAAGCATTCTGGGCCCCCCACGCTGAAAATGGCAGCCTGCAGCCACCCCTGGAATTGGCGCATTCATCGTAGCACCATTTCCAGGCACTTTATCCGGCTCTTCCAACGGCCCTGGTGGGGGGTGGCACGCTGGGTAATAATGGGGTTAATACCAGCTTTGTATTATCAGCTGGCACTAAGCCTGAAATTCATGGAGTCACGCCAAACTAGACATGGCCACCATGAATTTCCAGTAAACAGAAAAAAACACAACACAGAATTTTTTTTTTAATAAAAATAAAACACATGTAGGGACTCCATCTTTAATAAAAAAACAAAATCCTCGCTCTGACGTAATCCACGGATCTTCTGTCTCCAGCTCAGCTACATCTTTGCCATCAGACAAATATGCCGGCTGACAGAGATGAGCAGGCACAGAATGACACTAGAACCCAGTTGTCAGAGAAGTGCTCAGCTGGCCTCCAGCCGCCGACCATGTTTTCATGAAGATAATCATGCCCATTGTCCAGTAGTATTTACTGCCAACCTCGGCCAGGGGTGCTCCCAGTCACCCCTCCCCCCTATCCCTTCCTCCCTCCCTGCTTCCTGCTTTTCATACTGATGCGCACAGGAAGCAGTCCCAGGGCGATGACGTCATCACCCTGAGACTGACCTCCTGCGCACGCGCCGGCAGTGTCGCTGCGCAGAGGAGGCAGAGGGCCCATCACTAATCATATCGGCAGTGCTGCGAACCGGGGGGGGGGCCCTCTGTTCTCTGTACAGGGCCCAGGGGGGTAGGGGGCGGGGCCATCGGGACCCGGGAGTTTTCCCGATCCTCCGGTCGGCCAGTCCGCCCCTGCAGAGGGGCATATGTATATATGCAGGTCGGCCACATCCCAGTGGTGCAGACACATCCACACTGCACCCTGCATACTTGTGCACTGCCGTCTGCTGAAGTGGTAGGAGCCGCCTGAATGCATCTTCTTCCTGCCGGAGAGGAGCTTGTGGGCCTGTGCGGTGAGGAGGTGGACGCTGCGCACCTCCTGAGAAGTATATGGCACTCCATGTATCTGTGCACATAGTATACCACTCTAGTATATAGCAGAAAGGAAACATCGACCAGAAGAGTCCAGGCATGTGGGTGATGCTAATAATTATTATATTGATAACCAGGTGGAAGAGGAGGAAATGCAGAAAAAGGGGGGAATTAACTATACGCAAAGGGGACGTCGAGACAGGAATTACAATTAACACCAGTGGGAATGGATCATGATTAGAACAGCAAAGGGATAATACAGAGAATCAAGCCACAAATTAATCCAGTATATAAAAATATATATACTTATCATTAGTTAGATATATCTGTACATATGATTGTTTAATTATCATAAACTTTACATAAAGTGCAAGTGTGACGCCTCTACTCAGAGAAGCCCGTGTTTTACCCTGGGTGTTGGGGGACTCGGTGTCGGGCCCTGTGATGGAGAGGTGGGATGCAGCCGTGGCCCGGGCCCGACCCGTGCTCAGGGCTGTCACATTAGAAAGAGATGGTGTGGGCTAGTCCGGCTTGAGTGGCTGATTAACGACTACGCCACCTGTGGTGCCTGGTGAAGGGTCACCAGCGCCGCTACAGTCCGCTGAGGCATGGTGTTATGGCGGCCAAAGTTCTCACTGCTCCCCACAGGCGGAGCAGGGCCTCAGGGCAGGCAGACAGGATGGAAGCGGGGTAGTAGTGCGAGGAGTACGGGCACCGCGTCGCATGGTATGGCGCATAATGAACAGTCTGGAGGCCATAGGGGTGAACTTCCAAGGCTTTACTCACTTAAGAGATGACAGCGGGGAGGCGACTCCCTGCTCCCCGCGGAGTCCTGCGGCCACCAGGGACGGGGGTCCGACTACCTCCGAGAAAGTCCAGTGTTCGGTAGCGGCCCTACACCAGAGTGTTCCTGCACTACAGACTTCACCCTTTCCCGTCTGTGCGTGTGTAGCTAGGTCGGGTCTCCCTCTGAGCTCCTCTCAGGACTAAGGCACGGGTGGCAATTCCTCTCCATCCGATGCCCGGTGGGATCCTCAGGGCCTAACCGGGCTTTCCCGTCCAGGACATAGACTACAGTGTCGGGGGCCGGTACCCCTCATGCAGCCGGAATCCCTCTGAATAGATCAGGTAGGCGAGGACAGGTGGCGTACTCCGCTCCGTCTGCATCCTCCCTGGGACCCATTTGCTGGGGAGCCACACTCTACAGCTCCCGGGCCTTCTTGATCCTGGTCCTTGGCCGGGTTGAAACATTCCTTGTTTGCAACCTACCTCTCGTCCCAAGGCCAGGGTACGAGGGCTGTGTCCCATGCCGGTGCAGGCCCACACAGGATCTGCGCTCCCAGAGGGAAGTCACATTAACACGTAGTAGTTTGACAGCACAGTACGACCACTAGGACTTGACTAACTAGGACCAACGAACGACTAGCAGAAAAGGACTAAGATCAAAAATGGCTTTTCATTAAATATTAGATCAAAAGTGTCACTAACTTGTAAGGTCTCCACCCTCACCCACTAACTGGTTCCTACCACTTTGTGTTCCCCAGTCTCCCTGTAACCAGGGGAGCAGCACCTAGTGCATACTAGCTCCCTCTGGTGGAGAAGTGTGGTGTTTGATGCAAAAGGTTAGGTCACAACTATCACACTGGCCTTACCTCGGAGGAGGAACACTACACTCCACTAAAGAAGTGCAGCATTCCTGTGGTGGTCGAACCCTCAGGGGCGCCACATTCCCCCCTGGTAAAACACAGCACGTCCGCGGGCTGAAAAAGAAGTAACACCCAGGAAATTTTCTTTTTATAATAACAAAACTATCTTCCCTTTATGGGAGGCACATTTCTTAAACGTTGCATAACAGGTATAAAAATACAAAAGTATAAAATTATAAAAGTGCTAGCATTTTTCCAGAGACATTTTGTACAAACAGACAGGTAAAGTGTAAGGTAGCCGAGTCACTTCAGAAGTGCGAGGGACCTGTCCTAAACCCCCAACGTGGGCCCTGGGGTGGCTGCAGGGCATGAAGATCCCGGGTTGGCCCTCCCGGAGAGCCACCCCGACAGGTTTTTCTTCTGAGGCTTTGAGGTAGAGAATATCCGCGGTTTTGTATAAAACCAATATGGAGCACCTAAACAGATGCAAACTATGTACAATTTTAAAGAGTCTGTCTGCTGCCAGTCCGCAGGGACACGTGTCTCTAGAAAAACCGGGTAGAAATCAAACAATAATAGAAGAAAGTCAACACACACTAAAACTTGTAAACAAATTGCAACAACGGCCGGGGGCTGCTTTAAACCTCGGGCTGTCTTCTTGGAAAGGGCTCATTCCTCCCGACGGAGGCTAGCCGGTCCCCTGAGGCTGATCGCGGGGTGGCGTCGCTCCCGGACACTTTGTGTACGTCCAGGGCGTACCACCCATACTCCCCCTGGTGGCGAGAGAAAGTCACTGTGTCGCCCGGGAAGAGGTTCCAACTGGGGTGTCCCTTCTTGAGGCGCGGCTCAACGTCTCGCCGGCTGACGAACACATCGTCCTGGAACTGGGGACACCGGATGAACCCCCACCCCGCCTCATGATGAAAACGGACGACTTGGCCTTCATACCTGGGACAGGTGGCCTCCTCCTGACGCGCCCGTGATTTGGCAGCTTTGGTCCGGACCTCGAGGCGCTCGCAGCGCTGCTCCCGCCGACGCTGCTCCCATGCAAGCTAGAATATCTGGTCGCTGCACCACTGGCTCCTCCTCCGCGCTTCAGCCCTGGTCTCCCCGGGGAAGCCCATCAGGTCGCCTCCCTGGTTTTCCCAGGCCCACTGCTCAGCCTCGGGTCAGGTTACTGCTGATGCGGGTAGCGGAGTAAGAACGGGTTGCTGAGAGTCCTCTGTAGGCGCGAACCAGTCCGGGTTGGAGCCGGTAGTTTCCTCCGCAGCTTCAGCACCTCCGTGTCAGGGTTTGGGCGGCATCGCGGGTCCCCACCGATGGCTGCCGATTGCAGCTCTGGAGCCAACGCTTGCTCCCAAGTGACCGCGTGGGGAGTTAGATACTCCGTCATGAGGTCCAGAATATTCACGGTAGGCTCTGCAGCCGGGGCAGGGGTTGCACACTCACCCGCCGCTGGGCCGCCCTCGACCTCTGTCACCGAGTCGACTTGTCCTGGGACCTCAACTCCTTGGCGGCGGTCCCGGATACGCAGCAGCATCTCCTCCCGCCACGCAGCCGTCGCCGCCTCCTGGGCCTCTCTTTGCTTTCTTAAGAGTCCCGGAGCTTCCTGATGGAGAAATGCGATATCTTCCGGGGTCAACACGCTGCCGCCTTGCCCTCTGCCGGGTGAAGGGCCTGAACCGGGTTCAGTAGACGCGTGGTCTTGCTCCCCAGAGGCATCCATGTCTGCCTCTGTTGACTGCCAAGCGCCGACTGCAATGGCTGCACCTTGTTGCTTTTCTTCTTCCTCCTCTTTCGGGGCGGTTCCTGGGCGGAATGCTGACAGGCACGCCTTCGTTCAGCCCATCCAGTTTGACGAGCATTATCCCGTGGACAGTCTCTGATGGAAGGGGCAGTCCACATTTTTGGCTCCAAGCGGGAGCCCAGCCCACGATGGGAGGCGTTCAATGGCAGTCTTTTCACAGCATTATGGCGCCTGTTCTTCTTGGGCGGCGCCATTTTAAGTGTAAACGACAGTTCAAGGTGTAAGGCACACAGTACCCTGTAGCAATGGGTACTTCTTCCTTAGCTGCGGGCACGCGATCCTGCCGACTACGCCAGGTTGTGACGCCTCTACTCGTAAAGCCCGTGTTTTACCCTGGGTGTTGGGGGACTCGGTGTCGGGCCCTGTGATGGAGAGGTGGGATGCAGCCGTGGCCCGGGCCCGACCCATGCTCAGGGCCGTCACATTAGAAAGAGATGGTGTGGGCTTGTCCGGGTTGAGTGGCTGATTAACGACTACGCCATCTGTGGTGCCTGGTGAAGGGTCACCAGCGCCGCTACAGTCCGCTGAGGCCCGGTGTCATGGCGGCCAAAGTTCTCACTGCTCCCCACAGGCGGAGCAGGGCCTCAGGGCAGGCAGACAGGATGGAAGGGGGGTAGTAGTGCGAGGAGTACGGGCACCGCGTCGCATGGTATGGCGCATAATGAACAGTCTGGAGGCCATAGGGGTGAACTTCCAAGGCTTTACTCACTTAGAGATGACAGCGGGAAGGCGACTCCCTGCTTCCTGCCGAGTCCTGCGGCCACCAGGGACGGGGGTCCGACTACCTCCGAGAAAGTCCAGTGTTCTGTAGCGACCCTACACCAGAGTGTTCCTGCACTACAGACTTCACCCTTTCCCGTCTGTGCGTGTGTAGCTAGGCCGGGTCTCCCTCTGAGCTCCTCTCAGGACTAAGGCACGGGTGGCAATTCCTCTCCATCCGATGCCCGGTGGGATCCTCAGGGCCTAACCGGGCTTTCCCATCCAAGACATAAGGTACAAGGTCGGGGGCCGGTACCCCTCATGCAGCCAGAATCCCTCTGAATAGATCAGGTAGGCGAGGACAGGTGGCGTACTCCGCTCCGTCTGCATCCTCCCTGGGACCCATTTGCTAGGGAGCCACACTCTAAAGCTCCCGGGCCTTCTTGATCCTGGTCCTTGGCCGGGTTGAGACATTCCTTGTCTGCAACCTACCTCTCGTCCCAAGGCCAGGGTACGAGGGCTGTGTCCCTTACCGGTGCAGGCCCACACAGGATCTGCGCTCCCGGAGGGAAGTCACATTAACACGTAGTAGTTTGACAGCACAGCACGACCACTAGGACTTGACTAATTAGGACCAATGAACGACTAGCAGAAAAGGACTAAGATCAAAAATGGCTTTTCATTAAATATTAGATCTAAAGTGTCACTAACTTGTAAGGTCTCCACCCTCACCCACTAACTGGTTCCTACCACTTTGTGTTCCCCAGTCTCCCTGTAACCAGGGGAGCAGCACCTAGTACATACTAGCTCCCTCTGGTGGAGAAGTGTGGTGTTGGATGCAAAAGGTTAGGTCACAACTATCACACTGGCCTTACCTCGGAGGAGGAACACTACACTCCACTAAAGAAGTGCAGCATTCCTGTGGCGGTCGAACCCTCAGGGGCGCCATACAAGTGCCTCCAAAGTATAAATATACATAAATTATATATCTCATATGTGAACAAATACAGGTGTTTTTCACTAAATTAGAATATCATCAAAAATTAATTTATTTCAGTTCTTCAATGCAAAAAGTGAACCTCATATATTATATAGAGTCATTACAGAGTGATCTATTGTTTATTTCTGTTAATGCTGATGATTATGGCTATACGAGTTTCACTTTTTTGTATTGAAGAACTGAAATAAAGTAACTTTTTGATGATATTCTAATTTAGTGAGATGCACCTGTATATGTATATATACAAGGGCTGGTCCCTTATTATTTGGAGGTCGGTGTGAATCCTGTAGAGAGTAGTGCACTGACTTGGGCATATGTGCTGTTGACAGATATGTATTTGTATCCACTTTAAGCGTTTTTAGAAAAGGTGACCACATGTGCATTGTACTCACGCTATAGCAGATGCAGATCCCACTCCTGAATGGCGTCCACCCGACGTATGTTTCTGCTTCTTGTCTTCGTCAGGGGGTGGCATCATTCGGAAAGAGCTAAGAGTTAAACGGCCAACTATAGCCAATCAGGATGGAGGTATGTCTCCACCAACCAATGGGTGCTGAGGAGGCGTGGCGCGATACACAACGCGCACCAACGCTACGAGGAAACTATGTGACCTGTGATGCTGCGATCACGTGATGGAGACACATGATCGGGGTCACGGGGCACATATAGATACAGTCGGGGAGGATGACGTGGAGACGTTCATGCGTATCACCTCTTCAGCAGACATCTAATCTACTGATTGAGTGTGGATATATCAGATAAAGTGGAAAATCTTCTTAATTTATAATGATGGATAACGAGTATAGGTTACATATTACAGCAATACACAGGAATAGGGGGTAGTGAGTGTTACATGTATATAAGAATATAAAGAATATCATAAATTATTATGTGTGATCAGGTGATAAATAAATAATATATACTGTATATTATACGGATATTAGTCCCCATATACAATACAAAGATTAATGAATTAGACTAAAAATAACCATTATAATAGATGGAGAAAAAGGGGGAATAAATACTAAGTCATTATTAAAGGGGTTTTCCCACAAATAAAAGTTCATTTGAATCATTGTCTGTGTCTGACCCTGTACGGAACATACCACAGCTCCTGGGCAGGGGGGGAGCAAAAGACAATACAGACATTACAGCCGGGGATCGCAGAGGATTCATTTTCTGAGGTAAAACATTTCACTGCCTGATTTAAACTATATTTTCCCTCACAAAATGAATCTTCTGTTATTCCCTGCTGTAATGTCTGTATACTCCTTTGCTTCCTCCCCTGCCCAGGAGATGTGGTATGATCAGACCATGTTCTGTACACCATCAGACACAGCCATTCATTACAATTACTTTTGTTTGTGGGAAAACCCCTTTAATACATATATCGAAATCGTGAAAATCAATAGTGAATATGTTTATATAAATATATAAAAGTGCAGTGACATGTGAACAATAAATAAAGGGTGAAAAATATATATAAAAGAAAAAAAATGTATAAAATAATAAAATTTCAGTGACATGTGACCAATTAATAAAGGGGAAGGGAAGGAAAAAAAGGAGGGGAGAGGTGTGGACGGGAGGGTTGGGGAGAGGGAAAAGGTGAACGTGAGGAAAAACTAAAAAGATAATATTAATACATATATATACTGTAGAGAATTGTACTCAGCCGTGTTAGAGGTAGGCACAGGATACTGTTTCTTTAAAAATGTCCAAGGCAAGTTTATTCAGACCTCATAAACCGCACTTGGAAAATAAACAAAAGACAGCCTTGTCCAGCACAAAGTAACAAAACAGAAAATAACTAGTCCATACAATACTGCAGGTTCACCTGCTCACGGTCAGTGTCCTGTAGCACAGACACGCTGGAGGTCTCCACACCTCCAGCCACAGACACTGAGTGAGAAACTCTGTCTCCATTTTATACACAGGCCCTTGGGTGGGGATATGTGAGCAGCCAATCCTTCCCAACTCTAATGACTGCTCGTAAAAACCAGCCCTGATACGCCCAATTAACTCTCTCTGGGTTTATATCACCGAAGCTACTAACCTTGGTAACGCATATCTCCCCTCAAGGACCTGTCCGGAAGCCATCTTACAACAATACATAATAACATAACAACGTAATTCTTTTATTAATATCCATATGTGTACTCTCTTAGTGTTTATACTATAGTATAAAGAATAATACAGACATCAGCTGTTATACATTATACACACTGTCATATATCTGTATATACATACAATGTGTATAATGTATAACAGTATATCAAATCAGTCATATAAATCACATATTATCCTGTATGTGTGAGGGCCTGTGCAGACGTTGCAGATTTTTCTGCACAGATTTGTCACAAAACCTGAAGGGTTTCCGGATGTCAGCGGAGTGAAAGAGAATCCTGAAGTCTCATGCACATGTTGCTTATTTTTTCCTTATAGATGTAAATCTGCAGCATGTCAATTCTTTCAGAGTTTTTGCTGCAGATTTCACCCATACTAATGGGTGAGAAGAAGAACAGTGCACAGTGACAGGAATCTACTGAGCATATATCAGAACTGACAACCAACACATGCTCGGTAAAGCAGGGACTAGCCCAGCCCCCGAAACGGAGGCCACTAATGACGCTTCATTTCAGGGAGTGGGCAAAGGCTGTGGCAATGACTGTAGCCTCTGCCCCCTGATGACGATTCATTTGATCATCAAAGAGAAAGTAATATAAATAAATAAATCAGTTAGAGTAGTGAGGGAAGGATAGGGAATTTTAAATTAAAGTATATTAGAAAAAAAGATCAGATTATGACATTAAATAGCTAGAGATTTAGGAGTAAAATAAAATTTGGTTTTGGAGGCTGCTCAGTGCAGTCATCCAATATTTACTCACAGTTCTTAGACAGTCCACAGGTGCACTGTACTGGTGCAAGCCTCCCGCGTCGCGCCACGTTCACCGGTCAGGGGTTCCATCCTTCCTCAGGCAGTTCGGGTGTACCTGGCAGAACCCCACTTTCTTATGTACCTCTCTAGACCGACTTCACGCTGGGTCTTACTCCATCCTGCCCTGCGCTTCCCACTGTGAATCCTGTTCGGGTGGCTGCGAGGTCTCCCCTGTCCGTCGGATTTGCACAGACCTGCTTGGCCTTACTTGGATTGAAGTGGGGGTTTGGCTCCTGGCTATAGAAGTCAGAAGCCTCCGGTTTTTCCAGCCGAGGCCTGAAGCTGCACGACTGGGCCAGGGGCCGGTCCCCTTCTTGCGGCCTAGATCCTCCTGACACTTGGCGGGGGTGTACGGGTGCCGCTTGCACTCGCCATACTCCCCTAGGATCCATTCTACAGAACAGAGCTTACTCCCTGCTCCCCTCCTGGGCCTCAGTCCTGGGCCTTGTAGTGGAGCAGAGCTCCTACAGAGACTCTGCTCCCAGACTGTTCCTCTGAACCACACTCCTCAACTCCCTGCTCTTGTTAAGATGTCTACCTTTTTATATATCTACTGTATGAGTGCTCCCATAAACTACTTCCTCCACCCACACCCACTTCTGGTTCCCCCTATCTTTTGGTTCCCCCCACCCCAGCCAGGGTCAGGGCTCAGCAGAAAACTACATTGTTTCTTGCCCCTCCTGCTGGCCTGGGGTAGTGTGGTGTTGGGTGTAGGTGTTGGGGTTCCGTGCAGCACTCCCTCCTTACCTGAGAGAAGGGAGACACGACACCTCTGGGTGAGGTGCAGTACCCCTGTGGCGACCGAACCCTCAGGGGCGCCACACTACTACATGGATGACTATGGAGATGCATTATACTTTATGGATGACTATGGGGCTGCATTATAGTACATGGATGATTATGGGCTGTGCATTATAATTTATGGATGACTATAGGGTGCATTAGGTTTTATGGATGACTATGGGGTGCATTATATTTTATGGATGACTATGGGGGTGCATTATAGTACATGGATGACTATGGGATGTGCATTATACGTTATGAATTACTATAGATTGTGCATTATAATTTACTTGCTTTTACCCGCGGCTTCGCTCCCGTGGAATTTGGTCTGCCACATTAGTCGTGACAGATCATTTTAATAGTAAAAAAAATAATCTTAATAGTAAAAAAAAATAATCTTATTTAGTTACTCGTACATCCAAAATTTCAGATGTCTGACTCCAAAACTGACGGATTCCATACAATCTTTGAACCCCTATAATATTAAGAGGGAAACTCTTGAGGGTGGAATTATCAAAATTCCTTTCTTAGTGCTCATTTAAGCTATAATAGAACCTATCTGCAAATTTCAAGATGCTAAGTTCAGTGGTTTCGGCTGTGCGTTGACCGCTAGGTGTGTCAGTCAATCAGGTTTACAGTTTTATATAATCTTCGCCTGTATGGTGTGTTTATATAAAGTAGCCCTATGTCCTTCCCCAGGCTTGAAATTATCCATATCAAATTTCATCACAAGCGGATTACTAAACACTGATTAATAAACAGGACGGACTGAAGTTACTTGCGTTTAATATTGTTCGTGTTAGTAAAGAATTAGTATGTAATTGGAATAATGGACATCTGCAGGTAATTTATCTATGTGTTTTTACTGCAATATACTCCTGTAAACTATGTTATTTGATTTCTTTCGTTCAGCGAAAATATGTAGATTTTGCGATTTAGAAACACGTGAGCAAGCTACGTATAGCTGACCGTGGGAAAAACAGGGTGTGCCTAAATGTATCCCTGCTACCTTCAAAGTTTGCCCTTGCGATTTATTGATGGTCATTGAAAATGCAACTTTAAGTGGGAACTGCAAACGTTTAAAATTAAAGGGTAAGTTATTGGGTATTATTGGGATGCGTGGTATAAGAATATTTTCACCCTTAGCTTCTCCAGTTAAAATTGTGGCCTTTACAATGTGCCCGCCTAGTTCAGTATCTCGCAATCTTGTGCCATTACATAATCTCGGGGCGTCCAAGTTGCGCATTAACAAAACGGGTATACCGACCTTTAATTCGAGCTTATGAGATGGGACCCCGGATAGCTCCAAAGAGTTAAGAAACTCCACTGGGTAGCTCGTACAGTCTTCAGATGACATGACTGTGTCGATGAAGTTGTAGGTTGTTGCATCGCTGGTTACTTGGTCCAAGATAATTTTATTGATTTTCGCAACTGTTTCATTTCTTGGTGCTAGTATAGTTCTTTCACATAGCCAATTTTCATCGTGGATGTTTTGTTGCAAATTTGGAAAAACTTGAGCAATAAGTGCGTCTTCCGAATCCACAACATGACAAAATTAGTTAGTGAATAGAACCATACCTTCTTCGTCAGTTTCGATTCGACCTTCACCGATCTCGAGCAGTTTCTCAGCGTACGCGCCCAACTCTAGATCACTGAATAACTGGACACGCATGTTGGTGGTGAGGTGCAGCTTTTCAACTTTGGTCCATAAATATGAGGATTTCAGACATGCGTTAATTTCGTCTGCTGCAGTGCCTCGCTCGATGACAGGCAAAGTTTGCCTAAAGTCCCCAGCCAATAAAACAACCACACCACCCATTATTGTTTGTTTACTGTGTAAGTCTTGTAGACAACGATCAAGAGCTTCGATGGCACGTTTGTGTGACATTGTGCACTCGTCCCACACGATTAGTTTGCACTGTTGCAACAGGAGGCCACGGACGCTGCTCTTGCTGATATTACACGATGGGGTTTCTTCGTTCACCAGATTAAGAGGTAATTTAAAGACTGAATGTGCCGTCCGTCCACCGCTTAGCAATGTTGCAGCAATTCCAGAGGAAGCCACAGCTAATGCAACGTTATGACTGCTACGAATTTTTGCTAAAAGTAAATTAAGCAAGAAAGTTTTTCCTGTACCACCCGGGGCATCAAGGAAAAAAAGTCCGCCTTCACCATTCTCAACTCGTCCTACTATTTTGTGATAAATCTCTCTTTGATCAGGTAGCAAACGTGGCTCAGTTTCGCAAATGTGAGCGTCTAACTGGTTGGTATCATAGCTTAGCTCTTTTATCAACTCGTTCGACAGCTCTCCTCTACGCCGCGGTGAGGGTAGACCAAAATCGGACAATTTCTTTCCAGAAATTATTAATATTTTGTCCTCAATAAGCCCCAACGCCTCATTGAAACAGAGATCATCGTTAACGTGATCCATTCTTTCAAATCTGTGCATGATATCCTCTGATAACGCAGTTTTATACTTGTGCCAGAGTTGTAGAGGATTGGATAAACCGCAAGTGCATATCAATATGGCAAACAGCTCTCTTATTTGCGCCGGGGAGCGACATAGCACGGCCTCTTCTAAGGTGGTATCCCAGTGGTTATCATATTCCAACAACCCCATCTTCTCACACACCTGCCGAAAAGTTGCAAATTCTTGACCTTCAAATGTTTTTAAATCCGAGAAGTTGGTTGGACCCCTTATTACATTCAGCAGCATACGCAAGCAATAACATTCAAAATTGCTAACGTGCACCGTGTAAATGCGACCTAGAGCGTCTCCTGCCTTCACACCTGGCCAGCCATCGACAGGTGTTCCTTGTAAACGACGTTTCCATTGCTTCCGTGCCACATTCCAAGTATAGTAGCGAGGCACGTCAATGTAAAGTAATGTTTTTGCAAACGTATCACTTTGGCACAACAGGAAAAATGCAGTTAGTGTAGTTTTAGGTGGTGCTTCTAATCTCTCTCTAAAATTATTTTCCGTAAAGTAAACCCTCTCGCTATTGGGTAAATGAATCGCGAGATGAGTAACGGTTGGGTGTCTCTCGTGCAGAGGCAGACCTAAGATCCGCCACGCTGCTTCGTTACTACTAACATATCGGCCGGTTCTAAAGGTCTGCACCTCATCTCTTGGGTCAATGTTAACATTCCCTTGCTGGCGGATGTTAAAAATAGCCTGGTCGCTACCCTTATTAATATATTTACAAATATATTTTATCGTCTGTACCGTATTACAGAACTCTGCATTTAAATGAGAATTAAAAAATTTTGATAAGAGTGGAGAATATGGGACCACCCAGCTATTGTCCACCAATATTTCCTGTGTTCCTCTACGGCTTTTTATAATCGTCGTGCGTCCACCATTCTCTGGTGCTCTGCGCCTGTACAAAGGATAACCTTTGTCATTGGTTTGAGTATCTTTTAAAAGCTTCCTCGGATATTTTTTTGTACATTTTCCTTCCTTCATGCATGGCGATGAAGAATTGAATGTACCATATGGCCCGTGAATCATATTCTTTGTCACTGTATCATAGAGCTTTTGATCGGTTTCTGGGTTTGGTATCTCAGCACATATGATTTCGTCAATTTGGTTCGGATGCAATTTTTCCTTTAACCACAGCAGTAAGTGCACATGAGGCAAACCTCGCTTTTGCCACTCGATCGAGTACATGAAGCATTGCATATCACCAAATATGTTACCTTTTGTAATTAGAGCTACCAACTTCTGTACTTTTATTCTAAATACTCGGGCTGTTAAGTCATGTCTGTCCGTTGAATTTTGACCAGCCATAAGCTCTTTGGTGATTTCTGGCAAAGCGGGGTTGCAAGTCATTGTAATAAATAAATCAGGCCTCCCATAATTACGTACGTATGTGAACGCATCTTGTGTGTATTCGTGTAGGTATCTCGGGCTATTTACAAATGATGACGGGAGAATCACCATCTGACCTAAGTTATTTGGATCCAAATCCGCATCATTTCTTATTGCATCTTGCAAGTGAATATAATTTTCTGCGCGCAGTTTTTTTTTATTTAAAGAAATGAACCTTAAGCGCTCACTTTCCATCTTTACATACATGTCGACCAGAAACTGATGAAGTAGGAGCCTACACTTAAGCATCAAATTAAAATTGCTGCGACGGACCATCAAGTGAAAGGCATAAAAATCTTTGCAGGACACCTCTTTGCTTGGTATTGCTTGTTTGGTAATTGGATTTATCTGAGGAATATCAATGCTAAACCCCTCTTGTCCTTTCCAAAAAAATATTGGGTACTTGAGAGCGTCATAGAATCTATGTGTATCGGGAACCCTAGTGAGCATGCCATCGCACGGCTGCACAACAATGTCCCGAGACATAGTTTGTTCGCTACTAACTATTACAGCAGCTATTTCATTTGTAGTAGGGGCATTGAATCGTCTCTCATGTTGACCACGTGGTACACGGTCTAGGTGAATCACTACTTTGAAATGATCGTCATTGATCATTCTGTCTCTAGCCGTTTTAAATTCATGCACCAAAATGTTGTGGTCGTGAAGTACTCGTTGTAATTTTTTAACTATGTTTCTATCTACGCTTTGCACGCACTCAGTATGCCTGTTGATTTGTTCTTCTTCGTCACCTATGAAATAAACTTGTAAAAATTGTGGTTGCGAAATGGACGTAGGAATTAAAGAACCAATACGGTGGTATACTTGTCCTTGTGTTGTAAAGGTCGGGCAAAACCCTGGCATTGAGACAATTTGATCTGCTCCAAAAGACGTAATATGAAAGCACATGTTGTATTTTCTTATATTATTTAGAAAAAGGCGAGATTCATCAGTTTCATTAGATAAAAGCTCTTTTAAAGGTTGAACTGGCTCGTCTATATAAGGAAGAGCTACTTTCCCGCCCAAACAACACATACCTGCTGCTTCCTCTTTCCACTTAAGAGCTCCGCAATATTTGCAATCTATGGTCATTGCTTCTATTTTTATAAGCTTGTGAGTTTCATAATCAAGAGTCTTGTCATACTCAAATGCAGCTTTATTAAACAATATCCATGTATTTCTTGTAAATGTTTGACGTCGCTGTGCTGCCCTTTTAGCAACAGTGCGTCTGCGAGATTCGGCCATTTCATAAGTTTCAGTGGCTCTTTGGGACGCCATGTAAGTCGCTTGCTGCTGACGTCGAGCTTGGGACTGTTCTGGAGTTTCAGCAGCCCGTTGAGACGCCAGATACTCCGCATGCTGTTCACGTCGGGCTTGGGACTGTTCTGGAGTTTCAGCAGCCCGTTGAGACGCCAGATACTCCTCATGCTGTTCACGTTGAGCTTGGGACTGTTCTGGAGTTTCAGCAGCCCGTTGAGACGCCAGATACTCCGCATGCTGTTCACGTCGGGCTTGGGACTGTTCTGGAGTTTCTGCAGCCCGTTGAGACGCCAGATACTCCTCATGCTGTTCACGTTGAGCTTGGGACTGTTCTGGAGTTTCAGCAGCCCGTTGAGACGCCAGATACTCCGCATGCTGTTCACGTCGGGCTTGGGACTGTTCTGGAGTTTCAGCAGCCCGTTGAGACGCCAGATACTCCGCATGCTGTTCACGTCGGGCTTGGGACTGTTCTGGAGTTTCAGCAGCCCGTTGAGACGCCAGATACTCCTCATGCTGTTCACGTTGAGCTTGGGACTGTTCTGGAGTTTCAGCAGCCCGTTGAGACGCCAGATACTCCGCATGCTGTTCACGTCGGGCTTGGGACTGTTCTGGAGTTTCAGCAGCCCGTTGAGACGCCAGATACTCCGCATGCTGTTCACGTCGGGCTTGGGACTGTTCTGGAGTTTCAGCAGCCCGTTGAGACGCCAGATACTCCGCATGCTGTTCACGTCGGGCTTGGGACTGTTCTTGAGTTTCAGCAGCCCGTTGAGATGCCAAAAACTCCGCATGCTGTTCACGTCGGGCTTGGGATTGTTCTGGAGTCTCTGCAGCTCTATGTGCCGCACAACGCACCGCCTGCTCAAGCCTTCGTTGCTCGGCTTGTTGAGACGTCTCATCACGTCTAATTATTTTCAGAGCTCGGGCTTTATTAGAGCTTTGGGAAATGTTAGACTTACGCTTTCGCGGCATTTTTATAAGTGCTAATTACAAAATAGATACTTAGTAAAGTTCAAACAAAATACTAAAACAATCTAATTAGTTATATTACGATCGCTGTACAGACGATATCAGTTGTATATGACTGGTCTATGAGGAGCAGCTGTGGCGCGGTTACCCATAGCAACCATTCCCAGTGCTCTGTGGGAGCTGAGAGCAGCCTGCTGGTGCTGTGGGTGACATGCTGCGCTGCACACACACAGGGCTGTGCTGCACACAGGAGGGGAGGACGCCATTTGTGTAGCGCTGCTGCCGGTGCTGTCAGGCTGCAGTGTGTGCATCCTCCATGGAGCCGCGCTCAGGTTACTGCCCCTCCCCGTGTGTGAGTCACTTCCCCTCCGCCCAGGTGAGGCGCTCGGAACTTTCCCGGCTGCAGCAGCTGGCGCAGGTGAGCGCATGTTTTATTATACGGTGTTATGTGGAGGGACAATGGCGGCGGGGACCCCCTGTGTAAGGACAATGACGGCCCGGTGCCCCCGGGCAACCTGCAGGAGGAAGCCTCACACTCCCCCCGGGTTGTGGGCGCGGGCAGGCCGTGCTGGGACGTGTAGCTCCCTAGTAACCTGTTCCTGACATATGGGCTGTTTTCTGGGCTATTTTTTTTTTTTTTTTAAGTCTGAGAAAATGTCATAAATTATCCTTCTCCCTTCAGCTGTTTCCAGAGTGTAATGTATCAGGGTGAGCTCATGACTGACAGCTGCCAAAGTTTCTAGGAAATGTCAGTCCCTGGGGGTCGTGTGTGAACCCCCTGTGCCACACTTGTACCTGGCCACGGTATATGATCACCCCTGTATTCTGACTGTGCACAGGCGGCAACTGTGACCTCACTATACAATGATCCACTATGGGCAAATTATTGTATTATCAATCTCTTCTGACTGCTGTAAATCAGCCATTTAAATATCACCTGTGTATGTGTGTATATAAGAGTTTGATAAATATACTAAAAAGTTTGATAAATATACTAAAATGTGCATTGTAAAATAGTATCTAATTTAATTAAATTTATGGTTCACAATTTTGGTCATAGTGGCTTCCACATAAAAGGTAGATATATGCTGTCGCAGACTTTTATTTAGAACTATTCAAGACAAACAATTCTACGGTACATCATCTTTGTGTAACTCCAACGGTTTAGGCAGCGTACGCCAAGATAACTCTCAGAGGCCAGATTTTTTTCCGACTTAATTGACATGTATCGTTATATTACGACCAAAATTACATAAAATCATTACAAATTGTAGCCTATATGTTATTCCGATGTATAATCTATATTACTGTAAAGTTTCATGCAAATCCGTCCAGTAGTTTTTTCGTGAAAGAGTAACAAACATACATACTCACAAACTTTCGCATTTATAATATTAGTAGGATGTTAAAGTTTGTGACGCCACCTGTGGAATGCGGCTAAAGGGAGCGGCCGCTGAGGAGCCGTCTTCTGAAGCTGATGTTACTGCAGCAGGGATGGTGTGGCTCTCCACAGGAAGAGATAGCTCCAGGGCAGTGTAGATGTTGTTGTAGGTTGCGCTGGACGTTGTAGTGCAGGGAGTGATGGCGCTGCCAGAAACACAGACAAGGTGGTGCAGTCCTCTGGATCTTTACTCACGGTTATTGCAGTCCAAGTTACAGACGTCAAGGTAACTTCCCGTGCCGTGCAGCATTTACTCAGTGAGGGGTTCAGTCCACCCCCAGGTAACTCCGGAGTACATAGCAGGACCCCCTTCTGTGTCCTCTCTCTGGCTGTCTCCCTGAACCTCATACCAAGTGTCCCAGTCCAGTACCTGCGGGCCTTGGCGGGCGACGTCTGTTCCGTCCCCTGGGTCCTATATAGCTACCTTCCTGGTGAGACTGATTTGGAATGTTGGCTACTGGACATGAAATACTGCAGCCTCCGGTTTCTAGTTAAGACGTGCAATCTTCTACTAGTTGAGGGACCAGTTCCCTGTATGCAGCCTGACCCCTCCACCATATTTGGGCGTACGGGTGGCCTCTCGCACTGCCTGTACCCCTGGGATCCTTTCTTCTGGTTCCTGGAGCCTTCCTGCTCCCTCTCCTCTCCTTCTCTTCTTCCTCTCAGCCTTGGGCCTCACTGGCTAGGCCCGCCTCTGGAAAAGAGCTCCTACAGAGCCTCTGCTCCTGGCACTTTCCTCCTCAGACTAATCTGTCTTTCTAAGATGGTTTCTCTTTTTATATCTTCCTTCTATGTGCTCCTCTTAACTACGTCCTCCACCCACACCCCTTTACTAGGTTCCCCCCACCCCAGCCTTGGACCAGGGACTGTGCTCTCCCGTAGGAGCAATCTCGCCCCGCCCTCTGAAGTGTGGTGTAATGAATGCAGGTGTTAGGGTCCTGAGCTGTACTCCTTCCTTACCTGAGAGTGAGATACCACAGCTCTGGGTGAGATGCAGTACCTCTGTGGCGACCGAACCCTCAGGGGCGCCACATATATATGTGTGTGTGTATATAATATGTGTGTATGTATGTAATGTGTGTGTGTATATATCTATATATATCTATATATACACAGCTCATTTTCATTTTCTCTGATTTTTCTCTTTCTAGGTCTATTTTTGAGTAAAATGTACATTGTTGTTTTATTCTATAAACTACTGACAACTTGTCTCTAAAAATCAAAGCTAAAAACTTTGTATTTATTTGCAGCAAATGAGAAATCGTCAAAATAATAAAAAAGAACCAGAGAACCAGTGCTGTCAGACCTCAAATACTGCAAAGAAAACAAGCTCTTATTCATTTAGAAACAACAATACTCATGTTTTAACTCAGGAAGAGTTCAGAAATCAATATTTGGTGGAATAACCATGATTTTTAATCTCAGCTTTCATGCGTCTTGGCTGCTTTCTACCAGTCTTTCACGCTGCTTTTGGGTGACCTTACGCCACTCCTGGCACAAAAATGTAAGCAGTTCATCTTTGTTTGATGGCTTGTGACTATCCATCTACCTCTTGATTACATTCCAGAGGTTTTCAATAGGGTTCAGGTCTGGAGATTGGGCTGGCCATGACAGGGTCTTGATGTGGAGCTCCTTCATCCACACATTGATTGACCTAGCTGTGTGGCATGGGGCATTGTCCTGCTGGAAAAAACAGTCCTCAGAGTTGGGGAACATTGCCTGAGCAGAAGGAAGCAAGTGTTTTTTCAAGGATAACCTTGTATGCGGCTTGATTCATACGTCCTTCGCAAAGATTAACCTGCCCAATTCCAGCCTTGCTGAAGCATCCCCAGATCATCACCGATCCTCCACCAAATTTCACAGTGGGTGCAAGACACTGTGACTTGTATGCCTCTCCAGGTCTCCGTCTAACCATTAGATGACCAGGTGTTGGGCAAAGCTGAAAATTAGACTCATCAGAGAAGATTACCTTACTCCAGTCCTCTATGGTCCAATCCTTATGGTCTTTGGCAAACTTCAGGCTGGTTCTCCTTTGCTTCTCATTGATGAAAGGCTTTTTTCTAGCTTTACATGACTTGAGGTCTCTAGGAGCCCGTTATGAACTGTTCTTGCCGTGCACTTCACCTCAGCTGCCATTTGCCATTCCTTCTGTAGGTCACTTGATGTCATCCTGCGGTTGCTGAGTGACATTAGAATAAGATGACGGTCATCCCGGTCAGTGGAGAGTCGCTTTCGCCCTCTGCCGGTCTGTAGCTTTGTTGTCCCCAATGTCTGCTGCTTGACCTTGTTGTAATGGACTGCCGTCTTTGAAATTTTAAGGATGGAGGCAACATGACTCTCACTGTATCCCTCTGCTAGAGAAGCCAGAATTGAGCCCTTCTTTTCCTCACTCAAGACTTCTTTTCAACTCCTTTGGCATGGTTAAAAGTTAGTTTTTCATTCATATTACTTTTGTGCTATTCCTAGCACTTGTTTTGCCATCCAGCTTGCCCTATTGCAAGAGGACTGTGAAGCCCACAGCAGTGTTTTTTATCCTTTCCCTCATTACATAAGATTTGGTTCAGGTGATCACCTAATCAGAAGCACATTAAGTAAAATGAGGTGGACTGTGGTTGGAATTCAGCTGACGCTGGAATGGAATGGCTGTCAGACATGTAGAGATGGGGATTTTTTCCATTGATTTGAACAAAGGCAAACCGAGCCTAAAGTATGAATCTTTAGGCTCCATTTGCTCTGCTTTCAGATGTCTCATTTCAGACAGCACAATCCTGAATTTCAGGGATTCAGTTGTAAGCCTTGTGTAAAGACCTGAATGCAGCGCTGAATGTAGTGTGAATAGGTCCTTACATCCTACACCACCTCAGGGGATTGTTGTTATGGAGTATTGCCCCTGGGTGGCCGCAGTTATGACCACCACCAGGGCTCGCGGTCACCCACCCTAGCTTTGGTATTCTGGGGAGCTGGTATAATGAATATCTGAGAAGAGCCCTAGAGAAGCAAGAACATTGGACAACCAAGATGTGGTGGCCTGAAGTCAGGTGTAGTGTTCAACAGGGCAAGACTTTCTAACTTGTATCTATTGTGTATGGGTATCGTGGTTGTGGGGGACTTCATGTGTCCAGTAACCATAGTGGATGCCCATTCCTAAACTAATCAAGGATTCCTGTGGACCTATTGAGCTAATAGAACCAGCAGTCAAATTAATGTCCCAAATGATCCCCACAAATGAATAACTAATAGGGAATTAGGTAATGCACACGGAGCATGATGCTTCGCACTTGTCTTTGGTTTGCTGCGGATTGCAGGAGGTTTATGGACTAGTTGATGTGCGGCCCCACAACTTGTCTATAGTAGATACCAGCCCCATCATCTTTTTTTCAACCTTTGTATGTGAGGACCCTGCACACGACTGGTCCCATTTCCATACTTTTTCCATTAATAGCCGGTCATAATAGAGTAAACCAGAGATGGGGGTCGTCCATTTCAGGTGTTGTAGGTGTTCTCAGTCTTCTGAAATCCCTTTAAAGAGAACCTGTCACTTTCCATAACGATGTAATTTTTTACCTGGTGTAAATGCCCCTGTTCTGAATACGGCGTTGCTTTTCTTGTGTTCCTGCCCCTCTGTCCCTCTTCCCTGGATGTAAATCATCTTTTTAGCCAAGTGGACTAAGAGTGGGATATATCAACCAATTCATCTCCACCCACCTGTCAGGCAGATCTGTGTATATCTCCTCAGATGGATGCCAGCTCTGCAGGGAATTATTTGACATAAAGAGGTTGTCCGGCACCACTCACATCTGCATTGGTGGTGAGCGACACTGATGACATTGCTCTGGGAGATACAAAACAGGACATGTACTTTATTAAAGGGAATCTGTCAGCAGATTTTTGCTACTTAATCTGAGAGCAGCATGATGTAGAGCAAGATATCCTGATTCCAGGGATGTGTCACTTATTAGGCTGTGTGTTGTAGTTTCAATACAATCCATGTTTTATCAACAGGAGATGATCACTGCCTGACTAGGTCTCAGGTACAGGCCAGTCAGGCTCATCTGTGTAACCCCGCCCTCACCACTGATTTGCAGTTTGTACACAGGAATCTGCCAGCGTGGGCGGGGTTACACAGGGCTTAACATTCTGAGCACTGCTTCATTTACAACAGAGAAAGCAGGGATTCTATCAAAACTGCACCAAGCAGTCTAGTAAGTGATGCATCGCTGGAATCAGGCTCTCTGCCCCTACATCATGCTGATCTCGGATTACGTAGCAAAACCTTCTGACAGATTCCCTTTAACTGGAATTGTGTATCTGTCCTATCCTATTGCAATAACTATAGATGCAAGTCGGAAACGCATTTGCGGTTAAACATTATTCTGGTTAGGATCGCGACCTATGGTGATGTTTTTATATATTTTTTACTACAAATAAACTCACAAGATTTTTAACCCTATCCTGACCCTGTAACACTATTTTCTTCGTTCTAATAAATAGGTGGAAAATTTGGCACAAATCCCTCCAAGTATCTGCTTTACTACCTATAGCCAGCCTTGGTAAATGGGCTATTGTGTTCATTTCTGAGTGAGGCCCTAGTTTTGTCTTGGGGCCCATGGCTACTTATTGCACCCTGTGACACCTATTTAGCCATTTTCCTGGGTTTCCTGCATTCTGCTTTGCTGTGATCTGGTCATCAGTCTTTCAGGTAGTGTGTTTTATAGGATCAATACAATATAAGTGCCCCCATCACAGAGACCGACCCCCAAAACACTGGTGATGTAACTTGGGCTGGAGTTATATGTGACCTGCTCTATGTACAGGTGCATCTCACAAAACTAGAATATCATCAAAAAGTTACTTTATTTCAGTTCTTCAATACAAAAAGTGAAACTCCTATATTATATACAGTCATTACACACAGAGGGATCTATTTCACGTGTTTATTTCTGTTAATGTTGATGATTATGGCTTACAGCCAATGGAAACACAACAGTCATTATCTCAGTAAATTAGAATACTTTATAACAGCTTGAAAAATTATTTTAAAATCCGAAATATTGGCCTATTGAAATGTATATTCAGTAAATGCCCTCAATACTTGGTCGGGGCTCCTTTTGCATCAATTACTGCATCAATGCGGCAATGTGGCATGGAGGCGATCAGCCTGTGGCACTGCTGAGGGGTTATGGAAGCCCAGGTGGCTTTGATAGCAGCCTTCAGCTCGTCTGCATTGTTGTGTCTGGGGTCTCTCATCTTCCTCTTGACAATACCCCATAGATTCTCTATAATAGATTCTCTATGGCAGTGGTCCCCAACCTTTTTTGCACCAGGGACCGGCTTGAAGCAAGATCATTTTTCCATGGCCCAGCAAGGAGGGGGTGGGGTGGGCGGGGCTTTGGTCATATGGGGGCGGGGTAATGGAGGGATTTGGAGTTTAGTGCATACTTATCATATAGTGTAGACCAGGTCCCCGCCAGGAGCTATGCCAGGAGCCCCACATAATGTGCTGTGCCAGGAGCCGCATCACTGAGGCCCCATCACGCCCTGCAGCAGGACAGGGCAGCTGTCCTGACAGCTGCTGTTCAGCTGCATTTACTTTATCCCAGGGGCGGACACAGACTGTAGTGGGCCCCTGTGCAAGAAATTTTTGGGGGCCCCCCCCGTCCTTCATAAGGCAACAAAGTTATGTAAACATAACCCCCCCATGTGCATCTCTCACCCCCCCATGTGCAGCTCACCCCCGTGCATCTCTCATCCCCCTCCGTGCATCTCTCATCCCCCTCCGTGCATCTCTCATCCCCCTCCGTGCATCTCTCATCCACCCCCCGTGCATCTCTCATCCCCTCCGTGCATCTCTCATCCCCTCCGTGCATCTCTCATCCCCCTTCGTTGCTCGGCTTGTTGAGACGTCTCATCACGTCTAATTATTTTCAGAGCTCGGGCTTTATTAGAGCTTTGGGAAATGTTAGACTTACGCTTTCGCGGCATTTTTATAAGTGCTAATTACAAAATAGATACTTAGTAAAGTTCAAACAAAATACTAAAACAATCTAATTAGTTATATTACGATCGCTGTACAGGCGATATCAGTTGTATATGACTGGTCTATGAGGAGCAGCTGTGGCGCGGTTACCCATAGCAACCATTCCCAGTGCTCTGTGGGAGCTGAGAGCAGCCTGCTGGTGCTGTGGGTGACATGCTGCGCTGCACACACACAGGGCTGTGCTGCACACAGGAGGGGAGGACGCCATTTGTGTAGCGCTGCTGCCGGTGCTGTCAGGCTGCAGTGTGTGCATCCTCCATGGAGCCGCGCTCAGGTTACTGCCCCTCCCCGTGTGTGAGTCACTTCCCCTCCGCCCAGGTGAGGCGCTCGGAACTTTCCCGGCTGCAGCAGCTGGCGCAGGTGAGCGCATGTTTTATTATACGGTGTTATGTGGAGGGACAATGGCGGCGGGGACCCCCTGTGTGAGGACAATGACGGCCCGGTGCCCCCGGGCAACCTGCAGGAGGAAGCCTCACACTCCCCCCGGGTTGTGGGCGCGGGCAGGCCGTGCTGGGACGTGTAGCTCCCTAGTAACCTGTTCCTGACATATGGGCTGTTTTCTGGGCTATTTTTTTTTTTTTTTAAGTCTGAGAAAATGTCATAAATTATCCTTCTCCCTTCAGCTGTTTCCAGAGTGTAATGTATCAGGGTGAGCTCATGACTGACAGCTGCCAAAGTTTCTAGGAAATGTCAGTCCCTGGGGGTCGTGTATGAACCCCCTGTGCCACACTTGTACCTGGCCACGGTATATGATCACCCCTGTATTCTGACTGTGCACAGGCGGCAACTGTGACCTCACTATACAATGATCCACTATGGGCAAATTATTGTATTATCAATCTCTTCTGACTGCTGTAAATCAGCCATTTAAATATCACCTGTGTATGTGTGTATATAAGAGTTTGATAAATATACTAAAAAGTTTGATAAATATACTAAAATGTGCATTGTAAAATAGTATCTAATTTAATTAAATTTATGGTTCACAATTTTGGTCATAGTGGCTTCCACATAAAAGGTAGATATATGCTGTCGCGGACTTTTATTTAGAACTATTCAAGACAAACAATTCTACGGTACATCATCTTTGTGTAACTCCAACGGTTTAGGCAGCGTACGCCAAGATAACTCTCAGAGGCCAGATTTTTTTCCGACTTAATTGACATGTATCGTTATATTACGACCAAAATTACATAAAATCATTACAAATTGTAGCCTATATGTTATTCCGATGTATAATCTATATTACTGTAAAGTTTCATGCAAATCCGTCCAGTAGTTTTTTCGTGAAAGAGTAACAAACATACATACTCACAAACTTTCGCATTTATAATATTAGTAGGATGTTAAAGTTTGTGACGCCACCTGTGGAATGCGGCTAAAGGGAGCGGCCGCTGTGGAGCCGTCCTCTGAAGCTGATGTTACTGCAGCAGGGATGGTGTGGCTCTCCACAGGAAGAGCTAGCTCCAGGGCAGTGTAGATGTTGTTGTAGGTTGCGCTGGGCATTGTAGTGCAGGGAGTGATGGCGCTGCCAGAAACACAGACAAGGTGGTGCAGTCCTCTGGATCTTTACTCACGGTTATTGCAGTCCAAGTTACAGACGTCAAGGTAACTTCCCGTGCCGTGCAGCATTTACTCAGTGAGGGGTTCAGTCCACCCCCAGGTAACTCCGGAGTACATAGCAGGACCCCCTTCTGTGTCCTCTCTCTGGCTGTCTCCCTGAACCTCATACCAAGTGTCCCAGTCCAGTACCTGCGGGCCTTGGCGGGCGACGTCTGTTCCGTCCCCTGGGTCCTATATAGCTACCTTCCTGGTGAGACTGATTTGGAATGTTGGCTACTGGACATGAAATACTGCAGCCTCCGGTTTCTAGTTAAGACGTGCAATCTTCTACTAGTTGAGGGACCAGTTCCCTGTATGCAGCCTGACCCCTCCACCATATTTGGGCGTACGGGTGGCCTCTCGCACTGCCTGTACCCCTGGGATCCTTTCTTCTGGTTCCTGGAGCCTTCCTGCTCCCTCTCCTCTCCTTCTCTTCTTCCTCTCAGCCTTGGGCCTCACTGGCTAGGCCCGCCTCTGGAAAAGAGCTCCTACAGAGCCTCTGCTCCTGGCACTTTCCTCCTCAGACTAATCTGTCTTTCTAAGATGGTTTCTCTTTTTATATCTTCCTTCTATGTGCTCCTCTTAACTACGTCCTCCACCCACACCCCTTTACTAGGTTCCCCCCACCCCAGCCTTGGACCAGGGACTGTGCTCTCCCGTAGGAGCAATCTCGCCCCGCCCTCTGAAGTGTGGTGTAATGAATGCAGGTGTTAGGGTCCTGAGCTGTACTCCTTCCTTACCTGAGAGTGAGATACCACAGCTCTGGGTGAGATGCAGTACCTCTGTGGCGACCGAACCCTCAGGGGCGCCACATATATATGTGTGTGTGTATATAATATGTGTGTATGTATGTAATGTGTGTGTGTATATATCTATATATATCTATATATACACAGCTCATTTTCATTTTCTCTGATTTTTCTCTTTATAGGTCTATTTTTGAGTAAAATGTACATTGTTGTTTTATTCTATAAGCTACTGACAACTTGTCTCTAAAAATCAAAGCTAAAAACTTTGTATTTATTTGCAGCAAATGAGAAATCGTCAAAATAATAAAAAAGAACCAGAGAACCAGTGCTGTCAGACCTCAAATACTGCAAAGAAAACAAGCTCTTATTCATTTAGAAACAACAATACTCATGTTTTAACTCAGGAAGAGTTCAGAAATCAATATTTGGTGGAATAACCATGATTTTTAATCCCAGCTTTCATGCGTCTTGGCTGCTTTCTACCAGTCTTTCACGCTGCTTTTGGGTGACCTTACGCCACTCCTGGCACAAAAATGTAAGCAGTTCATCTTTGTTTGATGGCTTGTGACTATCCATCTACCTCTTGATTACATTCCAGAGGTTTTCAATAGGGTTCAGGTCTGGAGATTGGGCTGGCCATGACAGGGTCTTGATGTGGAGCTCCTTCATCCACACATTGATTGACCTAGCTGTGTGGCATGGGGCATTGTCCTGCTGGAAAAACCAGTCCTCAGAGTTGGGGAACATTGCCTGAGCAGAAGGAAGCAAGTGTTTTTTCAAGGATAACCTTGTATGCGGCTTGATTCATACGTCCTTCGCAAAGATTAACCTGCCCAATTCCAGCCTTGCTGAAGCATCCCCAGATCATCACCGATCCTCCACCAAATTTCACAGTGGGTGCAAGACACTGTGACTTGTATGCCTCTCCAGGTCTCCGTCTAACCATTAGATGACCAGGTGTTGGGCAAAGCTGAAAATTAGACTCATCAGAGAAGATTACCTTACTCCAGTCCTCTATGGTCCAATCCTTATGGTCTTTGGCAAACTTCAGGCTGGCTCTCCTTTGCTTCTCATTGATGAAAGGCTTTTTTCTAGCTTTACATGACTTGAGGTCTCTAGGAGCCCGTTATGAACTGTTCTTGCCGTGCACTTCACCTCAGCTGCCATTTGCCATTCCTTCTGTAGGTCACTTGATGTCATCCTGCGGTTGCTGAGTGACATTAGAATAAGATGACGGTCATCCCGGTCAGTGGAGAGTCGCTTTCGCCCTCTGCCGGTCTGTAGCTTTGTTGTCCCCAATGTCTGCTGCTTGACCTTGTTGTAATGGACTGCCGTCTTTGAAATTTTATGGATGGAGGCAACATGACGCTCACTGTATCCCTCTGCTAGAGAAGCCAGAATTGAGCCCTTCTTTTCCTCACTCAAGACTTCTTTTCAACTCCTTTGGCATGGTTAAAAGTTAGTTTTTCATTCATATTACTTTTGTGCTATTCCTAGCACTTGTTTTGCCATCCAGCTTGCCCTATTGCAAGAGGACTGTGAAGCCCACAGCAGTGTTTTTTATCCTTTCCCTCGTTACATAAGATTTGGTTCAGGTGATCACCTAATCAGAAGCACATTAAGTAAAATGAGGTGGACTGTGGTTGGAATTCAGCTGACGCTGGAATGGAATGGCTGTCAGACATGTAGAGATGGGGATTTTTTCCATTGATTTGAACAAAGGCAAACCGAGCCTAAAGTATGAATCTTTAGGCTCCATTTGCTCTGCTTTCAGATGTCTCATTTCAGACAGCACAATCCTGAATTTCAGGGATTCAGTTGTAAGCCTTGTGTAAAGACCTGAATGCAGCGCTGAATGTAGTGTGAATAGGTCCTTACATCCTACACCACCTCAGGGGATTGTTGTTATGGAGTATTGCCCCTGGGTGGCCGCAGTTATGACATCCACCAGGGCTCGCGGTCATCCACCCTAGCTTTGGTATTCTGGGGAGCTGGTATAATGAATATCTGAGAAGAGCCCTAGAGAAGCAAGAACATTGGACAACCAAGAGGTGGTGGCCTCAAGTCAGGTGTAGTGTTCAACAGGGCAAGACTTTCTACCTTGTATCTATTGTGTATGGGTATGGTGGTTGTGGGGGACTTCATGTGTCCAGTAACCATAGTGGATGCCCATTCCTAAACTAATCAAGGATTCCTGTGGACCTATTGAGCTAATAGAACCAGCAGTCAAATTAATGTCCCAAATGATCCCCACAAATGAATAACTAATAGGGAATTAGGTAATGCACACGGAGCATGATGCTTCGCACTTGTCTTTGGTTTGCTGCTGATTGCAGGAGGTTTATGGACTAGTTGATGTGCGGCCCCACAACTTGTCTATAGTAGATACCAGCCCCATCATCTTTTTTTTTCAACCTTTGTATATGAGGACCCTGCACACGACTGGTCCCATTTCCATACTTTTTCCATTAATAGCCGGTCATATTAGAGTAAACCAGAGATGTGGGTCATCCATTTCAGGTGTTGTAGGGGTTCTCAGTCTTCTGAAATCCCTTTAAAGAGAACCTGTCACTTTCCATAACGATGTAATTTTTTACCTGGTGTAAATGCCCCTGTTCTGAATACGGCGTTGCTTTTCTTGTGTTCCTGCCCCTCTGTCCCTCTTCCCTGGATGTAAATCATCTTTTTAGCCAAGTGGACTAAGAGTGGGATATATCAACCAATTCATCTCCACCCACCTGTCAGGCAGATCTGTGTACATCTCCTCAGATGGATGCCAGCTCTGCAGGGAATTATTTGACATAAAGAGGTTGTCCGGCACCACTCACATCTGCATTGGTGGTGAGCGACACTGATGACATTGCTCTGGGAGATACAAAACAGGACATGTACTTTATTAAAGGGAATCTGTCAGCAGATTTTTGCTACTTAATCTGAGAGCAGCATGATGTAGAGCAAGATATCCTGATTCCAGGGATGTGTCACTTATTAGGCTGTGTGTTGTAGTTTCAATACAATCCATGTTTTATCAACAGG
>NW_027368597.1:0-48707 GCF_046119375.1 Phyllobates terribilis | reverse complement strand
AATATTCATTGATTTTTGCCATTGAAAAACATGTTTTTCATATACCAGAAATGTTTGAAGCTACTGACTGAATGAAAGGAGCTGGCATCTCACTCTCTTTGAATCTTCTTTATCATGCTAGGATTAACAGGAAAAAGCAAAAAATTTCAGAATTGCACCTTGCAATGTGGAGATATTACTGTTTGTGCATTTACAATATTCATTGATTTTTGCCATTGAAAAACGTCCAGAAATGTTTGAAGCTACTGACTGAATGAAAGGAGCTGGCATCTCACTCTCTTTGAATCTTCTTTATCATGCTAGGATTAGCAGGAAAAAGCAAAAAATTTCAGAATTGCACCTTGCAATGTGGAGATATTACTGTTTGTGCATTTACAATATTCATTGATTTTTGCCATTGAAAAACGTCCAGAAATGTTTGAAGCTACTGACTGAATGAAAGGAGCTGGCATCTCACTCTCTTTGAATCTTCTTTATCATGCTAGGATTAGCAGGAAAAAGCAAAAAATTTCAGAATTGCACCTTGCAATGTGGAGATATTACTGTTTGTGCATTTACAATATTCATTGATTTTTGCCATTGAAAAACATGTTTTTCATATACCAGAAATGTTTGAAGCTACTGACTGAATGAAAGGAGCTGGCATCTCACTCTCTTTGAATCTTCTTTATCATGCTAGGATTAGCAGGAAAAAGCAAAAAATTTCAGAATTGCACCTTGCAATGTGGAGATATTACTGTTTGTGCATTTACAATATTCATTGATTTTTGCCATTGAAAAACATGTTTTTCATATACCAGAAATGTTTGAAGCTACTGACTGAATGAAAGGAGCTGGCATCTCACTCTCTTTGAATCTTCTTTATCATGCTAGGATTAACAGGAAAAAGCAAAAAATTTCAGAATTGCACCTTGCAATGTGGAGATATTACTGTTTGTGCATTTACAATATTCATTGATTTTTGCCATTGAAAAACGTCCAGAAATGTTTGAAGCTACTGACTGAATGAAAGGAGCTGGCATCTCACTCTCTTTGAATCTTCTTTATCATGCTAGGATTAACAGGAAAAAGCTAAAAATTTCAGAATTGCACCTTGCAATGTGGAGATATTACTGTTTGTGCATTTACAATATTCATTGATTTTTGCCATTGAAAAACATGTTTTTCATATACCAGAAATGTTTGAAGCTACTGACTGAATGAAAGGAGCTGGCATCTCACTCTTTTTGAATCTTCTTTATCATGCTAGGATTAGCAGGAAAAAGCAAAAAATTTCAGAATTGCACCTTGCAATGTGGAGATATTACTGTTTGTGCATTTACAATATTCATTGATTTTTGCCATTGAAAAACATGTTTTTCATATACCAGAAATGTTTGAAGCTACTGACTGAATGAAAGGAGCTGGCATCTCACTCTCTTTGAATCTTCTTTATCATGCTAGGATTAGCAGGAAAAAGCAAAAAATTTCAGAATTGCACCTTGCAATGTGGAGATATTACTGTTTGTGCATTTACAATATTCATTGATTTTTGCCATTGAAAAACGTCCAGAAATGTTTGAAGCTACTGACTGAATGAAAGGAGCTGGCATCTCACTCTCTTTGAATCTTCTTTATCATGCTAGGATTAGCAGGAAAAAGCAAAAAATTTCAGAATTGCACCGTGCAATGTGGAGATATTACTGTTTGTGCATTTACAATATTCATTGATTTTTGCCATTGAAAAACATGTTTTTCATATACCAGAAATGTTTGAAGCTACTGACTGAATGAAAGGAGCTGGCATCTCACTCTCTTTGAATCTTCTTTATCATGCTAGGATTAGCAGGAAAAAGCAAAAAATTTCAGAATTGCACCTTGCAATGTGGAGATATTACTGTTTGTGCATTTACAATATTCATTGATTTTTGCCATTGAAAAACATGTTTTTCATATACCAGAAATGTTTGAAGCTACTGACTGAATGAAAGGAGCTGGCATCTCACTCTCTTTGAATCTTCTTTATCATGCTAGGATTAACAGGAAAAAGCAAAAAATTTCAGAATTGCACCTTGCAATGTGGAGATATTACTGTTTGTGCATTTACAATATTCATTGATTTTTGCCATTGAAAAACGTCCAGAAATGTTTGAAGCTACTGACTGAATGAAAGGAGCTGGCATCTCACTCTCTTTGAATCTTCTTTATCATGCTAGGATTAGCAGGAAAAAGCAAAAAATTTCAGAATTGCACCTTGCAATGTGGAGATATTACTGTTTGTGCATTTACAATATTCATTGATTTTTGCCATTGAAAAACGTCCAGAAATGTTTGAAGCTACTGACTGAATGAAAGGAGCTGGCATCTCACTCTCTTTGAATCTTCTTTATCATGCTAGGATTAGCAGGAAAAAGCAAAAAATTTCAGAATTGCACCTTGCAATGTGGAGATATTACTGTTTGTGCATTTACAATATTCATTGATTTTTGCCATTGAAAAACATGTTTTTCATATACCAGAAATGTTTGAAGCTACTGACTGAATGAAAGGAGCTGGCATCTCACTCTCTTTGAATCTTCTTTATCATGCTAGGATTAGCAGGAAAAAGCAAAAAAATTCAGAATTGCACCTTGCAATGTGGAGATATTACTGTTTGTGCATTTACAATATTCATTGATTTTTGCCATTGAAAAACGTCCAGAAATGTTTGAAGCTACTGACTGAATGAAAGGAGCTGGCATCTCACTCTCTTTGAATCTTCTTTATCATGCTAGGATTAACAGGAAAAAGCTAAAAATTTCAGAATTGCACCTTGCAATGTGGAGATATTACTGTTTGTGCATTTACAATATTCATTGATTTTTGCCATTGAAAAACATGTTTTTCATATACCAGAAATGTTTGAAGCTACTGACTGAATGAAAGGAGCTGGCATCTCACTCTCTTTGAATCTTCTTTATCATGCTAGGATTAGCAGGAAAAAGCAAAAAATTTCAGAATTGCACCTTGCAATGTGGAGATATTACTGTGTGTGCATTTACAATATTCATTGATTTTTGCCATTGAAAAACATGTTTTTCATATACCAGAAATGTTTGAAGCTACTGACTGAATGAAAGGAGCTGGCATCTCACTCTCTTTGAATCTTCTTTATCATGCTAGGATTAGCAGGAAAAAGCAAAAAATTTCAGAATTGCACCTTGCAATGTGGAGATATTACTGTTTGTGCATTTACAATATTCATTGATTTTTGCCATTGAAAAACATGTTTTTCATATACCAGAAATGTTTGAAGCTACTGACTGAATGAAAGGAGCTGGCATCTCACTCTCTTTGAATCTTCTTTATCATGCTAGGATTAACAGGAAAAAGCAAAAAATTTCAGAATTGCACCTTGCAATGTGGAGATATTACTGTTTGTGCATTTACAATATTCATTGATTTTTGCCATTGAAAAACGTCCAGAAATGTTTGAAGCTACTGACTGAATGAAAGGAGCTGGCATCTCACTCTCTTTGAATCTTCTTTATCATGCTAGGATTAACAGGAAAAAGCTAAAAATTTCAGATTTGCACCTTGCAATGTGGAGATATTACTGTTTGTGCATTTACAATATTCATTGATTTTTGCCATTGAAAAACATGTTTTTCATATACCAGAAATGTTTGAAGCTACTGACTGAATGAAAGGAGCTGGCATCTCACTCTCTTTGAATCTTCTTTATCATGCTAGGATTAGCAGGAAAAAGCAAAAAATTTCAGAATTGCACCTTGCAATGTGGAGATATTACTGTTTGTGCATTTACAATATTCATTGATTTTTGCCATTGAAAAACGTCCAGAAATGTTTGAAGCTACTGACTGAATGAAAGGAGCTGGCATCTCACTCTCTTTGAATCTTCTTTATCATGCTAGGATTAGCAGGAAAAAGCAAAAAATTTCAGAATTGCACCGTGCAATGTGGAGATATTACTGTTTGTGCATTTACAATATTCATTGATTTTTGCCATTGAAAAACATGTTTTTCATATACCAGAAATGTTTGAAGCTACTGACTGAATGAAAGGAGCTGGCATCTCACTCTCTTTGAATCTTCTTTATCATGCTAGGATTAGCAGGAAAAAGCAAAAAATTTCAGAATTGCACCTTGCAATGTGGAGATATTACTGTTTGTGCATTTACAATATTCATTGATTTTTGCCATTGAAAAACATGTTTTTCATATACCAGAAATGTTTGAAGCTACTGACTGAATGAAAGGAGCTGGCATCTCACTCTCTTTGAATCTTCTTTATCATGCTAGGATTAACAGGAAAAAGCAAAAAATTTCAGAATTGCACCTTGCAATGTGGAGATATTACTGTTTGTGCATTTACAATATTCATTGATTTTTGCCATTGAAAAACGTCCAGAAATGTTTGAAGCTACTGACTGAATGAAAGGAGCTGGCATCTCACTCTCTTTGAATCTTCTTTATCATGCTAGGATTAGCAGGAAAAAGCAAAAAATTTCAGAATTGCACCTTGCAATGTGGAGATATTACTGTTTGTGCATTTACAATATTCATTGATTTTTGCCATTGAAAAACGTCCAGAAATGTTTGAAGCTACTGACTGAATGAAAGGAGCTGGCATCTCACTCTCTTTGAATCTTCTTTATCATGCTAGGATTAGCAGGAAAAAGCAAAAAATTTCAGAATTGCACCTTGCAATGTGGAGATATTACTGTTTGTGCATTTACAATATTCATTGATTTTTGCCATTGAAAAACATGTTTTTCATATACCAGAAATGTTTGAAGCTACTGACTGAATGAAAGGAGCTGGCATCTCACTCTCTTTGAATCTTCTTTATCATGCTAGGATTAGCAGGAAAAAGCAAAAAAATTCAGAATTGCACCTTGCAATGTGGAGATATTACTGTTTGTGCATTTACAATATTCATTGATTTTTGCCATTGAAAAACGTCCAGAAATGTTTGAAGCTACTGACTGAATGAAAGGAGCTGGCATCTCACTCTCTTTGAATCTTCTTTATCATGCTAGGATTAACAGGAAAAAGCTAAAAATTTCAGAATTGCACCTTGCAATGTGGAGATATTACTGTTTGTGCATTTACAATATTCATTGATTTTTGCCATTGAAAAACATGTTTTTCATATACCAGAAATGTTTGAAGCTACTGACTGAATGAAAGGAGCTGGCATCTCACTCTCTTTGAATCTTCTTTATCATGCTAGGATTAGCAGGAAAAAGCAAAAAATTTCAGAATTGCACCTTGCAATGTGGAGATATTACTGTGTGTGCATTTACAATATTCATTGATTTTTGCCATTGAAAAACATGTTTTTCATATACCAGAAATGTTTGAAGCTACTGACTGAATGAAAGGAGCTGGCATCTCACTCTCTTTGAATCTTCTTTATCATGCTAGGATTAGCAGGAAAAAGCAAAAAATTTCAGAATTGCACCTTGCAATGTGGAGATATTACTGTTTGTGCATTTACAATATTCATTGATTTTTGCCATTGAAAAACATGTTTTTCATATACCAGAAATGTTTGAAGCTACTGACTGAATGAAAGGAGCTGGCATCTCACTCTCTTTGAATCTTCTTTATCATGCTAGGATTAACAGGAAAAAGCAAAAAATTTCAGAATTGCACCTTGCAATGTGGAGATATTACTGTTTGTGCATTTACAATATTCATTGATTTTTGCCATTGAAAAACGTCCAGAAATGTTTGAAGCTACTGACTGAATGAAAGGAGCTGGCATCTCACTCTCTTTGAATCTTCTTTATCATGCTAGGATTAACAGGAAAAAGCTAAAAATTTCAGATTTGCACCTTGCAATGTGGAGATATTACTGTTTGTGCATTTACAATATTCATTGATTTTTGCCATTGAAAAACATGTTTTTCATATACCAGAAATGTTTGAAGCTACTGACTGAATGAAAGGAGCTGGCATCTCACTCTCTTTGAATCTTCTTTATCATGCTAGGATTAGCAGGAAAAAGCAAAAAATTTCAGAATTGCACCTTGCAATGTGGAGATATTACTGTTTGTGCATTTACAATATTCATTGATTTTTGCCATTGAAAAACATGTTTTTCATATACCAGAAATGTTTGAAGCTACTGACTGAATGAAAGGAGCTGGCATCTCACTCTCTTTGAATCTTCTTTATCATGCTAGGATTAGCAGGAAAAAGCAAAAAATTTCAGAATTGCACCTTGCAATGTGGAGATATTACTGTTTGTGCATTTACAATATTCATTGATTTTTGCCATTGGAAAACATGTTTTTCATATACCAGAAATGTTTGAAGCTACTGACTGAATGAAAGGAGCTGGCATCTCACTCTCTTTGAATCTTCTTTATCATGCTAGGATTAACAGGAAAAAGCAAAAAATTTCAGAATTGCACCTTGCAATGTGGAGATATTACTGTTTGTGCATTTACAATATTCATTGATTTTTGCCATTGAAAAACGTCCAGAAATGTTTGAAGCTACTGACTGAATGAAAGGAGCTGGCATCTCACTCTCTTTGAATCTTCTTTATCATGCTAGGATTAACAGGAAAAAGCTAAAAATTTCAGAATTGCACCTTGCATTGTGGAGATATTACTGTTTGTGCATTTACAATATTCATTGATTTTTGCCATTGAAAAACGTCCAGAAATGTTTGAAGCTACTGACTGAATGAAAGGAGCTGGCATCTCACTCTCTTTGAATCTTCTTTATCATGCTAGGATTAGCAGGAAAAAGCAAAAAATTTCAGAATTGCACCTTGCAATGTGGAGATATTACTGTTTGTGCATTTACAATATTCATTGATTTTTGCCATTGAAAAACATGTTTTTCATATACCAGAAATGTTTGAAGCTACTGACTGAATGAAAGGAGCTGGCATCTCACTCTCTTTGAATCTTCTTTATCATGCTAGGATTAACAGGAAAAAGCAAAAAATTTCAGAATTGCACCTTGCAATGTGGAGATATTACTGTTTGTGCATTTACAATATTCATTGATTTTTGCCATTGAAAAACGTCCAGAAATGTTTGAAGCTACTGACTGAATGAAAGGAGCTGGCATCTCACTCTCTTTGAATCTTCTTTATCATGCTAGGATTAACAGGAAAAAGCTAAAAATTTCAGATTTGCACCTTGCAATGTGGAGATATTACTGTTTGTGCATTTACAATATTCATTGATTTTTGCCATTGAAAAACATGTTTTTCATATACCAGAAATGTTTGAAGCTACTGACTGAATGAAAGGAGCTGGCATCTCACTCTCTTTGAATCTTCTTTATCATGCTAGGATTAGCAGGAAAAAGCAAAAAATTTCAGAATTGCACCTTGCAATGTGGAGATATTACTGTTTGTGCATTTACAATATTCATTGATTTTTGCCATTGAAAAACATGTTTTTCATATACCAGAAATGTTTGAAGCTACTGACTGAATGAAAGGAGCTGGCATCTCACTCTCTTTGAATCTTCTTTATCATGCTAGGATTAGCAGGAAAAAGCAAAAAATTTCAGAATTGCACCTTGCAATGTGGAGATATTACTGTTTGTGCATTTACAATATTCATTGATTTTTGCCACTGAAAAACATGTTTTTCATATACCAGAAATGTTTGAAGCTACTGACTGAATGAAAGGAGCTGGCATCTCACTCTCTTTGAATCTTCTTTATCATGCTAGGATTAACAGGAAAAAGCAAAAAATTTCAGAATTGCACCTTGCAATGTGGAGATATTACTGTTTGTGCATTTACAATATTCATTGATTTTTGCCATTGAAAAACGTCCAGAAATGTTTGAAGCTACTGACTGAATGAAAGGAGCTGGCATCTCACTCTCTTTGAATCTTCTTTATCATGCTAGGATTAACAGGAAAAAGCAAAAAATTTCAGAATTGCACCTTGCATTGTGGAGATATTACTGTTTGTGCATTTACAATATTCATTGATTTTTGCCATTGAAAAACGTCCAGAAATGTTTGAAGCTACTGACTGAATGAAAGGAGCTGGCATCTCACTCTCTTTGAATCTTCTTTATCATGCTAGGATTAGCAGGAAAAAGCAAAAAAATTCAGAAATTGCACCTTGCAATGTGGAGATATTACTGTTTGTGCATTTACAATATTCATTGATTTTTGCCATTGAAAAACGTCCAGAAATGTTTGAAGCTACTGACTGAATGAAAGGAGCTGGCATCTCACTCTCTTTGAATCTTCTTTATCATGCTAGGATTAGCAGGAAAAAGCAAAAAATTTCAGAATTGCACCTTGCAATGTGGAGATATTACTGTTTGTGCATTTACAATATTCATTGATTTTTGCCATTGAAAAACATGTTTTTCATATACCAGAAATGTTTGAAGCTACTGACTGAATGAAAGGAGCTGGCATCTCACTCTCTTTGAATCATCTTTATCATGCTAGGATTAGCAGGAAAAAGCAAAAAATTTCAGAATTGCACCTTGCAATGTGGAGATATTACTGTTTGTGCATTTACAATATTCATTGATTTTTGCCATTGAAAAACATGTTTTTCATATACCAGAAATGTTTGAAGCTACTGACTGAATGAAAGGAGCTGGCATCTCACTCTCTTTGAATCTTCTTTATCATGCTAGGATTAACAGGAAAAAGCAAAAAATTTCAGAATTGCACCTTGCAATGTGGAGATATTACTGTTTGTGCATTTACAATATTCATTGATTTTTGCCATTGAAAAACGTCCAGAAATGTTTGAAGCTACTGACTGAATGAAAGGAGCTGGCATCTCACTCTCTTTGAATCTTCTTTATCATGCTAGGATTAACAGGAAAAAGCTAAAAATTTCAGAATTGCACCTTGCAATGTGGAGATATTACTGTTTTTGCACTTACAATATTCATTGATTTTTGCCATTGAAAAACATGTTTTTCATATACCAGAAATGTTTGAAGCTACTGACTGAATGAAAGGAGCTGGCATCTCACTCTCTTTGAATCTTCTTTATCATGCTAGGATTAGCAGGAAAAAGCAAAAAATTTCAGAATTGCACCTTGCAATGTGGAGATATTACTGTTTGTGCATTTACAATATTCATTGATTTTTGCCATTGAAAAACATGTTTTTCATATACCAGAAATGTTTGAAGCTACTGACTGAATGAAAGGAGCTGGCATCTCACTCTCTTTGAATCTTCTTTATCATGCTAGGATTAGCAGGAAAAAGCAAAAAATTTCAGAATTGCACCTTGCAATGTGGAGATATTACTGTTTGTGCATTTACAATATTCATTGATTTTTGCCATTGAAAAACATGTTTTTCATATACCAGAAATGTTTGAAGCTACTGACTGAATGAAAGGAGCTGGCATCTCACTCTCTTTGAATCTTCTTTATCATGCTAGGATTAACAGGAAAAAGCAAAAAATTTCAGAATTGCACCTTGCAATGTGGAGATATTACTGTTTGTGCATTTACAATATTCATTGATTTTTGCCATTGAAAAACGTCCAGAAATGTTTGAAGCTACTGACTGAATGAAAGGAGCTGGCATCTCACTCTCTTTGAATCTTCTTTATCATGCTAGGATTAGCAGGAAAAAGCAAAAAAATTCAGAATTGCACCTTGCAATGTGGAGATATTACTGTTTGTGCATTTACAATATTCATTGATTTTTGCCATTGAAAAACGTCCAGAAATGTTTGAAGCTACTGACTGAATGAAAGGAGCTGGCATCTCACTCTCTTTGAATCTTCTTTATCATGCTAGGATTAGCAGGAAAAAGCAAAAAATTTCAGAATTGCACCTTGCAATGTGGAGATATTACTGTTTGTGCATTTACAATATTCATTGATTTTTGCCATTGAAAAACATGTTTTTCATATACCAGAAATGTTTGAAGCTACTGACTGAATGAAAGGAGCTGGCATCTCACTCTCTTTGAATCTTCTTTACCATGCTAGGATTAACAGGAAAAAGCAAAAAATTTCAGAATTGCACCTTGCAATGTGGAGATATTACTGTTTGTGCATTTACAATATTCATTGATTTTTGCCATTGAAAAACGTCCAGAAATGTTTGAAGCTACTGACTGAATGAAAGGAGCTGGCATCTCACTCTCTTTGAATCTTCTTTATCATGCTAGGATTAACAGGAAAAAGCAAAAAATTTCAGAATTGCACCTTGCAATGTGGAGATATTACTGTTTGTGCATTTACAATATTCATTGATTTTTGCCATTGAAAAACGTCCAGAAATGTTTGAAGCTACTGACTGAATGAAAGGAGCTGGCATCTCACTCTCTTTGAATCTTCTTTATCATGCTAGGATTAGCAGGAAAAAGCAAAAAATTTCAGAATTGCACCTTGCAATGTGGAGATATTACTGTTTGTGCATTTACAATATTCATTGATTTTTGCCACTGAAAAACATGTTTTTCATATACCAGAAATGTTTGAAGCTACTGACTGAATGAAAGGAGCTGGCATCTCACTCTCTCTGAATCTTCTTTATCATGCTAGGATTAACAGGAAAAAGCAAAAAATTTCAGAATTGCACCTTGCAATGTGGAGATATTACTGTTTGTGCATTTACAATATTCATTGATTTTTGCCATTGAAAAACGTCCAGAAATGTTTGAAGCTACTGACTGAATGAAAGGAGCTGGCATCTCACTCTCTTTGAATCTTCTTTATCATGCTAGGATTAGCAGGAAAAAGCAAAACATTTCAGAATTGCACCTTGCAATGTGGAGATATTACTGTTTGTGCATTTACAATATTCATTGATTTTTGCCATTGAAAAACGTCCAGAAATGTTTGAAGCTACTGACTGAATGAAAGGAGCTGGCATCTCACTCTCTTTGAATCTTCTTTATCATGCTAGGATTAGCAGGAAAAAGCAAAAAATTTCAGAATTGCACCTTGCAATGTGGAGATATTACTGTTTGTGCATTTACAATATTCATTGATTTTTGCCATTGAAAAACATGTTTTTCATATACCAGAAATGTTTGAAGCTACTGACTGAATGAAAGGAGCTGGCATCTCACTCTCTTTGAATCTTCTTTATCATGCTAGGATTAGCAGGAAAAAGCAAAAAATTTCAGAATTGCACCTTGCAATGTGGAGATATTACTGTTTGTGCATTTACAATATTCATTGATTTTTGCCATTGAAAAACATGTTTTTCATATACCAGAAATGTTTGAAGCTACTGACTGAATGAAAGGAGCTGGCATCTCACTCTCTTTGAATCTTCTTTATCATGCTAGGATTAACAGGAAAAAGCAAAAAATTTCAGAATTGCACCTTGCAATGTGGAGATATTACTGTTTGTGCATTTACAATATTCATTGATTTTTGCCATTGAAAAACATGTTTTTCATATACCAGAAATGTTTGAAGCTACTGACTGAATGAAAGGAGCTGGCATCTCACTCTCTTTGAATCTTCTTTATCATGCTAGGATTAGCAGGAAAAAGCAAAAAATTTCAGAATTGCACCTTGCAATGTGGAGATATTACTGTTTGTGCATTTACAATATTCATTGATTTTTGCCATTGAAAAACATGTTTTTCATATACCAGAAATGTTTGAAGCTACTGACTGAATGAAAGGAGCTGGCATCTCACTCTTTGAATCTTCTTTATCATGCTAGGATTAGCAGGAAAAAGCAAAAAATTTCAGAATTGCACCTTGCAATGTGGAGATATTACTGTTTGTGCATTTACAATATTCATTGATTTTTGCCATTGAAAAACATGTTTTTCATATACCAGAAATGTTTGAAGCTACTGACTGAATGAAAGGAGCTGGCATCTCACTCTCTTTGAATCTTCTTTATCATGCTAGGATTAACAGGAAAAAGCAAAAAATTTCAGAATTGCACCTTGCAATGTGGAGATATTACTGTTTGTGCATTTACAATATTCATTGATTTTTGCCATTGAAAAACATGTTTTTCATATACCAGAAATGTTTGAAGCTACTGACTGAATGAAAGGAGCTGGCATCTCACTCTCTTTGAATCTTCTTTATCATGCTAGGATTAACAGGAAAAAGCAAAAAATTTCAGAATTCCACCTTGCAATGTGGAGATATTACTGTTTGTGCATTTACAATATTCATTGATTTTTGCCATTGAAAAACGTCCAGAAATGATTGAAGCTACTGACTGAATGAAAGGAGCTGGCATCTCACTCTCTTTGAATCTTCTTTATCATGCTAGGATTAGCAGGAAAAAGCAAAAAATTTCAGAATTGCACCTTGCAATGTGGAGATATTACTGTTTGTGCATTTACAATATTCATTGATTTTTGCCATTGAAAAACGTCCAGAAATGTTTGAAGCTACTGACTGAATGAAAGGAGCTGGCATCTCACTCTCTTTGAATCTTCTTTATCATGCTAGGATTAGCAGGAAAAAGCAAAAAATTTCAGAATTGCACCTTGCAATGTGGAGATATTACTGTTTGTGCATTTACAATATTCATTGATTTTTGCCATTGAAAAACATGTTTTTCATATACCAGAAATGTTTGAAGCTACTGACTGAATGAAAGGAGCTGGCATCTCACTCTCTTTGAATCTTCTTTATCATGCTAGGATTAGCAGGAAAAAGCAAAAAATTTCAGAATTGCACCTTGCAATGTGGAGATATTACTGTTTGTGCATTTACAATATTCATTGATTTTTGCCATTGAAAAACATGTTTTTCATATACCAGAAATGTTTGAAGCTACTGACTGAATGAAAGGAGCTGGCATCTCACTCTCTTTGAATCTTCTTTATCATGCTAGGATTAACAGGAAAAAGCAAAAAATTTCAGAATTGCACCTTGCAATGTGGAGATATTACTGTTTGTGCATTTACAATATTCATTGATTTTTGCCATTGAAAAACATTTTTTTTCATATACCAGAAATGTTTGAAGCTACGGACTGAATGAAAGGAGCTGGCATCTCACTCTTTGAATCTTCTTTATCATGCTAGGATTAGCAGGAAAAAGCAAAAAATTTCAGAATTGCACCTTGCAATGTGGAGATATTACTGTTTGTGCATTTACAATATTCATTGATTTTTGCCATTGAAAAACATGTTTTTCATATACCAGAAATGTTTGAAGCTACTGACTGAATGAAAGGAGCTGGCATCTCACTCTCTTTGAATCTTCTTTATCATGCTAGGATTAACAGGAAAAAGCAAAAAATTTCAGAATTGCACCTTGCAATGTGGAGATATTACTGTTTGTGCATTTACAATATTCATTGATTTTTGCCATTGAAAAACATGTTTTTCATATACCAGAAATGTTTGAAGCTACTGACTGAATGAAAGGAGCTGGCATCTCACTCTCTTTGAATCTTCTTTATCATGCTAGGATTAACAGGAAAAAGCAAAAAATTTCAGAATTGCACCTTGCAATGTGGAGATATTACTGTTTGTGCATTTACAATATTCATTGATTTTTGCCATTGAAAAACGTCCAGAAATGTTTGAAGCTACTGACTGAATGAAAGGAGCTGGCATCTCACTCTCTTTGAATCTTCTTTATCATGCTAGGATTAGCAGGAAAAAGCAAAAAATTTCAGAATTGCACCTTGCAATGTGGAGATATTACTGTTTGTGCATTTACAATATTCATTGATTTTTGCCATTGAAAAACGTCCAGAAATGTTTGAAGCTACTGACTGAATGAAAGGAGCTGGCATCTCACTCTCTTTGAATCTTCTTTATCATGCTAGGATTAGCAGGAAAAAGCAAAAAATTTCAGAATTGCACCTTGCAATGTGGAGATATTACTGTTTGTGCATTTACAATATTCATTGATTTTTGCCATTGAAAAACATGTTTTTCATATACCAGAAATGTTTGAAGCTACTGACTGAATGAAAGGAGCTGGCATCTCACTCTCTTTGAATCTTCTTTATCATGCTAGGATTAGCAGGAAAAAGCAAAAAATTTCAGAATTGCACCTTGCAATGTGGAGATATTACTGTTTGTGCATTTACAATTTTCATTGATTTTTGCCATTGAAAAACATGTTTTTCATATACCAGAAATGTTTGAAGCTACTGACTGAATGAAAGGAGCTGGCATCTCACTCTCTTTGAATCTTCTTTATCATGCTAGGATTAACAGGAAAAAGCAAAAAATTTCAGAATTGCACCTTGCAATGTGGAGATATTACTGTTTGTGCATTTACAATATTCATTGATTTTTGCCATTGAAAAACGTCCAGAAATGTTTGAAGCTACTGACTGAATGAAAGGAGCTGGCATCTCACTCTCTTTGAATCTTCTTTATCATGCTAGGATTAACAGGAAAAAGCTAAAAATTTCAGAATTGCACCTTGCAATGTGGAGATATTACTGTTTGTGCATTTACAATATTCATTGATTTTTGCCATTGAAAAACATGTTTTTCATATACCAGAAATGTTTGAAGCTACTGACTGAATGAAAGGAGCTGGCATCTCACTCTTTTTGAATCTTCTTTATCATGCTAGGATTAGCAGGAAAAAGCAAAAAATTTCAGAATTGCACCTTGCAATGTGGAGATATTACTGTTTGTGCATTTACAATATTCATTGATTTTTGCCATTGAAAAACATGTTTTTCATATACCAGAAATGTTTGAAGCTACTGACTGAATGAAAGGAGCTGGCATCTCACTCTCTTTGAATCTTCTTTATCATGCTAGGATTAGCAGGAAAAAGCAAAAAATTTCAGAATTGCACCTTGCAATGTGGAGATATTACTGTTTGTGCATTTACAATATTCATTGATTTTTGCCATTGAAAAACGTCCAGAAATGTTTGAAGCTACTGACTGAATGAAAGGAGCTGGCATCTCACTCTCTTTGAATCTTCTTTATCATGCTAGGATTAGCAGGAAAAAGCAAAAAATTTCAGAATTGCACCTTGCAATGTGGAGATATTACTGTTTGTGCATTTACAATATTCATTGATTTTTGCCATTGAAAAACATGTTTTTCATATACCAGAAATGTTTGAAGCTACTGACTGAATGAAAGGAGATGGCATCTCACTCTCTTTGAATCTTCTTTATCATGCTAGGATTAGCAGGAAAAAGCAAAAAATTTCAGAATTGCACCTTGCAATGTGGAGATATTACTGTTTGTGCATTTACAATATTCATTGATTTTTGCCATTGAAAAACATGTTTTTCATATACCAGAAATGTTTGAAGCTACTGACTGAATGAAAGGAGCTGGCATCTCACTCTCTTTGAATCTTCTTTATCATGCTAGGATTAACAGGAAAAAGCAAAAAATTTCAGAATTGCACCTTGCAATGTGGAGATATTACTGTTTGTGCATTTACAATATTCATTGATTTTTGCCATTGAAAAACGTCCAGAAATGTTTGAAGCTACTGACTGAATGAAAGGAGCTGGCATCTCACTCTCTTTGAATCTTCTTTATCATGCTAGGATTAGCAGGAAAAAGCAAAAAATTTCAGAATTGCACCTTGCAATGTGGAGATATTACTGTTTGTGCATTTACAATATTCATTGATTTTTGCCATTGAAAAACGTCCAGAAATGTTTGAAGCTACTGACTGAATGAAAGGAGCTGGCATCTCACTCTCTTTGAATCTTCTTTATCATGCTAGGATTAGCAGGAAAAAGCAAAAAATTTCAGAATTGCACCTTGCAATGTGGAGATATTACTGTTTGTGCATTTACAATATTCATTGATTTTTGCCATTGAAAAACATGTTTTTCATATACCAGAAATGTTTGAAGCTACTGACTGAATGAAAGGAGCTGGCATCTCACTCTCTTTGAATCTTCTTTATCATGCTAGGATTAGCAGGAAAAAGCAAAAAATTTCAGAATTGCACCTTGCAATGTGGAGATATTACTGTTTGTGCATTTACAATATTCATTGATTTTTGCCATTGAAAAACATGTTTTTCATATACCAGAAATGTTTGAAGCTACTGACTGAATGAAAGGAGCTGGCATCTCACTCTCTTTGAATCTTCTTTATCATGCTAGGATTAACAGGAAAAAGCAAAAAATTTCAGAATTGCACCTTGCAATGTGGAGATATTACTGTTTGTGCATTTACAATATTCATTGATTTTTGCCATTGAAAAACGTCCAGAAATGTTTGAAGCTACTGACTGAATGAAAGGAGCTGGCATCTCACTCTCTTTGAATCTTCTTTATCATGCTAGGATTAACAGGAAAAAGCTAAAAATTTCAGAATTGCACCTTGCAATGTGGAGATATTACTGTTTGTGCATTTACAATATTCATTGATTTTTGCCATTGAAAAACATGTTTTTCATATACCAGAAATGTTTGAAGCTACTGACTGAATGAAAGGAGCTGGCATCTCACTCTCTTTGAATCTTCTTTATCATGCTAGGATTAGCAGGAAAAAGCAAAAAATTTCAGAATTGCACCTTGCAATGTGGAGATATTACTGTTTGTGCATTTACAATATTCATTGATTTTTGCCATTGAAAAACATGTTTTTCATATACCAGAAATGTTTGAAGCTACTGACTGAATGAAAGGAGCTGGCATCTCACTCTCTTTGAATCTTCTTTATCATGCTAGGATTAGCAGGAAAAAGCAAAAAATTTCAGAATTGCACCTTGCAATGTGGAGATATTACTGTTTGTGCATTTACAATATTCATTGATTTTTGCCATTGAAAAACATGTTTTTCATATACTAGAAATGTTTGAAGCTACTGACTGAATGAAAGGAGCTGGCATCTCACTCTCTTTGAATCTTCTTTATCATGCTAGGATTAACAGGAAAAAGCAAAAAAATTCAGAATTGCACCTTGCAATGTGGAGATATTACTGTTTGTGCATTTACAATATTCATTGATTTTTGCCATTGAAAAACGTCCAGAAATGTTTGAAGCTACTGACTGAATGAAAGGAGCTGGCATCTCACTCTCTTTGAATCTTCTTTATCATGCTAGGATTAGCAGGAAAAAGCAAAAAATTTCAGAATTGCACCTTGCAATGTGGAGATATTACTGTTTGTGCATTTACAATATTCATTGATTTTTGCCATTGAAAAACATGTTTTTCATATACCAGAAATGTTTGAAGCTACTGACTGAATGAAAGGAGCTGGCATCTCACTCTCTTTGAATCTTCTTTATCATGCTAGGATTAGCAGGAAAAAGCAAAAAATTTCAGAATTGCACCTTGCAATGTGGAGATATTACTGTTTGTGCATTTACAATATTCATTGATTTTTGCCATTGAAAAACATGTTTTTCATATACCAGAAATGTTTGAAGCTACTGACTGAATGAAAGGAGCTGGCATCTCACTCTCTTTGAATCTTCTTTATCATGCTAGGATTAACAGGAAAAAGCAAAAAATTTCAGAATTGCACCTTGCAATGTGGAGATATTACTGTTTGTGCATTTACAATATTCATTGATTTTTGCCATTGAAAAACGTCCAGAAATGTTTGAAGCTACTGACTGAATGAAAGGAGCTGGCATCTCACTCTCTTTGAATCTTCTTTATCATGCTAGGATTAACAGGAAAAAGCTAAAAATTTCAGAATTGCACCTTGCAATGTGGAGATATTACTGTTTGTGCATTTACAATATTCATTGATTTTTGCCATTGAAAAACATGTTTTTCATATACCAGAAATGTTTGAAGCTACTGACTGAATGAAAGGAGCTGGCATCTCACTCTCTTTGAATCTTCTTTATCATGCTAGGATTAGCAGGAAAAAGCAAAAAATTTCAGAATTGCACCTTGCAATGTGGAGATATTACTGTTTGTGCATTTACAATATTCATTGATTTTTGCCATTGAAAAACATGTTTTTCATATACCAGAAATGTTTGAAGCTACTGACTGAATGAAAGGAGCTGGCATCTCACTCTCTTTGAATCTTCTTTATCATGCTAGGATTAGCAGGAAAAAGCAAAAAATTTCAGAATTGCACCTTGCAATGTGGAGATATTACTGTTTGTGCATTTACAATATTCATTGATTTTTGCCATTGAAAAACATGTTTTTCATATACCAGAAATGTTTGAAGCTACTGACTGAATGAAAGGAGCTGGCATCTCACTCTCTTTGAATCTTCTTTATCATGCTAGGATTAACAGGAAAAAGCAAAAAATTTCAGAATTGCACCTTGCAATGTGGAGATATTACTGTTTGTGCATTTACAATATTCATTGATTTTTGCCATTGAAAAACGTAGAGAAATGTTTGAAGCTACTGACTGAATGAAAGGAGCTGGCATCTCACTCTTTGAATCTTCTTTATCATGCTAGGATTAGCAGGAAAAAGCAAAAAATTTCAGAATTGCACCTTGCAATGTGGAGATATTACTGTTTGTGCATTTACAATATTCATTGATTTTTGCCATTGAAAAACATGTTTTTCATATACCAGAAATGTTTGAAGCTACTGACTGAATGAAAGGAGCTGGCATCTCACTCTCTTTGAATCTTCTTTATCATGCTAGGATTAACAGGAAAAAGCAAAAAATTTCAGAATTGCACCTTGCAATGTGGAGATATTACTGTTTGTGCATTTACAATATTCATTGATTTTTGCCATTGAAAAACATGTTTTTCATATACCAGAATTGTTTGAAGCTACTGACTGAATGAAAGGAGCTGGCATCTCACTCTCTTTGAATCTTCTTTATCATGCTAGGATTAACAGGAAAAAGCAAAAAATTTCAGAATTGCACCTTGCAATGTGGAGATATTACTGTTTGTGCATTTACAATATTCATTGATTTTTGCCATTGAAAAACGTCCAGAAATGTTTGAAGCTACTGACTGAATGAAAGGAGCTGGCATCTCACTCTCTTTGAATCTTCTTTATCATGCTAGGATTAGCAGGAAAAAGCAAAAAATTTCAGAATTGCACGTTGCAATGTGGAGATATTACTGTTTGTGCATTTACAATATTCATTGATTTTTGCCATTGAAAAACGTCCAGAAATGTTTGAAGCTACTGACTGAATGAAAGGAGCTGGCATCTCACTCTCTTTGAATCTTCTTTATCATGCTAGGATTAGCAGGAAAAAGCAAAAAATGTCAGAATTGCACCTTGCAATGTGGAGATATTACTGTTTGTGCATTTACAATATTCATTGATTTTTGCCATTGAAAAACATGTTTTTCATATACCAGAAATGTTTGAAGCTACTGACTGAATGAAAGGAGCTGGCATCTCACTCTCTTTGAATCTTTTTTATCATGCTAGGATTAGCAGGAAAAAGCAAAAAATTTCAGAATTGCACCTTGCAATGTGGAGATATTACTGTTTGTGCATTTACAATATTCATTGATTTTTGCCATTGAAAAACATGTTTTTCATATACCAGAAATGTTTGAAGCTACTGACTGAATGAAAGGAGCTGGCATCTCACTCTCTTTGAATCTTCTTTATCATGCTAGGATTAACAGGAAAAAGCAAAAAATTTCAGAATTGCACCTTGCAATGTGGAGATATTACTGTTTGTGCATTTACAATATTCATTGATTTTTGCCATTGAAAAACGTCCAGAAATGTTTGAAGCTACTGACTGAATGAAAGGAGCTGGCATCTCACTCTCTTTGAATCTTCTTTATCATGCTAGGATTAACAGGAAAAAGCTAAAAATTTCAGAATTGCACCTTGCAATGTGGAGATATTACTGTTTGTGCATTTACAATATTCATTGATTTTTGCCATTGAAAAACATGTTTTTCATATACCAGAAATGTTTGAAGCTACTGACTGAATGAAAGGAGCTGGCATCTCACTCTTTTTGAATCTTCTTTATCATGCTAGGATTAGCAGGAAAAAGCAAAAAATTTCAGAATTGCACCTTGCAATGTGGAGATATTACTGTTTGTGCATTTACAATATTCATTGATTTTTGCCTTTGAAAAACATGTTTTTCATATACCAGAAATGTTTGAAGCTACTGACTGAATGAAAGGAGCTGGCATCTCACTCTCTTTGAATCTTCTTTATCATGCTAGGATTAGCAGGAAAAAGCAAAAAATTTCAGAATTGCACCTTGCAATGTGGAGATATTACTGTTTGTGCATTTACAATATTCATTGATTTTTGCCATTGAAAAACGTCCAGAAATGTTTGAAGCTACTGACTGAATGAAAGGAGCTGGCATCTCACTCTCTTTGAATCTTCTTTATCATGCTAGGATTAGCAGGAAAAAGCAAAAAATTTCAGAATTGCACCTTGCAATGTGGAGATATTACTGTTTGTGCATTTACAATATTCATTGATTTTTGCCATTGAAAAACATGTTTTTCATATACCAGAAATGTTTGAAGCTACTGACTGAATGAAAGGAGCTGGCATCTCACTCTCTTTGAATCTTCTTTATCATGCTAGGATTAGCAGGAAAAAGCAAAAAATTTCAGAATTGCACCTTGCAATGTGGAGATATTACTGTTTGTGCATTTACAATATTCATTGATTTTTGCCATTGAAAAACATGTTTTTCATATACCAGAAATGTTTGAAGCTACTGACTGAATGAAAGGAGCTGGCATCTCACTCTCTTTGAATCTTCTTTATCATGCTAGGATTAACAGGAAAAGCAAAAAATTTCAGAATTGCACCTTGCAATGTGGAGATATTACTGTTTGTGCATTTACAATATTCATTGATTTTTGCCATTGAAAAACGTCCAGAAATGTTTGAAGCTACTGACTGAATGAAAGGAGCTGGCATCTCACTCTCTTTGAATCTTCTTTATCATGCTAGGATTAGCAGGAAAAAGCAAAAAATTTCAGAATTGCACCTTGCAATGTGGAGATATTACTGTTTGTGCATTTACAATATTCATTGATTTTTGCCATTGAAAAACGTCCAGAAATGTTTGAAGCTACTGACTGAATGAAAGGAGCTGGCATCTCACTCTCTTTGAATCTTCTTTATCATGCTAGGATTAGCAGGAAAAAGCAAAAAATTTCAGAATTGCACCTTGCAATGTGGAGATATTACTGTTTGTGCATTTACAATATTCATTGATTTTTGCCATTGAAAAACATGTTTTTCATATACCAGAAATGTTTGAAGCTACTGACTGAATGAAAGGAGCTGGCATCTCACTCTCTTTGAATCTTCTTTATCATGCTAGGATTAGCAGGAAAAAGCAAAAAATTTCAGAATTGCACCTTGCAATGTGGAGATATTACTGTTTGTGCATTTACAATATTCATTGATTTTTGCCATTGAAAAACATGTTTTTCATATACCAGAAATGTTTGAAGCTACTGACTGAATGAAAGGAGCTGGCATCTCACTCTCTTTGAATCTTCTTTATCATGCTAGGATTAACAGGAAAAAGCAAAAAATTTCAGAATTGCACCTTGCAATGTGGAGATATTACTGTTTGTGCATTTACAATATTCATTGATTTTTGCCATTGAAAAACGTCCAGAAATGTTTGAAGCTACTGACTGAATGAAAGGAGCTGGCATCTCACTCTCTTTGAATCTTCTTTATCATGCTAGGATTAACAGGAAAAAGCTAAAAATTTCAGAATTGCACCTTGCAATGTGGAGATATTACTGTTTGTGCATTTACAATATTCATTGATTTTTGCCATTGAAAAACATGTTTTTCATATACCAGAAATGTTTGAAGCTACTGACTGAATGAAAGGAGCTGGCATCTCACTCTCTTTGAATCTTCTTTATCATGCTAGGATTAGCAGGAAAAAGCAAAAAATTTCAGAATTGCACCTTGCAATGTGGAGATATTACTGTTTGTGCATTTACAATATTCATTGATTTTTGCCATTGAAAAACATGTTTTTCATATACCAGAAATGTTTGAAGCTACTGACTGAATGAAAGGAGCTGGCATCTCACTCTCTTTGAATCTTCTTTATCATGCTAGGATTAACAGGAAAAAGCAAAAAATTTCAGAATTGCACCTTGCAATGTGGAGATATTACTGTTTGTGCATTTACAATATTCATTGATTTTTGCCATTGAAAAACGTCCAGAAATGTTTGAAGCTACTGACTGAATGAAAGGAGCTGGCATCTCACTCTTTGAATCTTCTTTATCATGCTAGGATTAGCAGGAAAAAGCAAAAAATTTCAGAATTGCACCTTGCAATGTGGAGATATTACTGTTTGTGCATTTACAATATTCATTGATTTTTGCCATTGAAAAACATGTTTTTCATATACCAGAAATGTTTGAAGCTACTGACTGAATGAAAGGAGCTGGCATCTCACTCTCTTTGAATCTTCTTTATCATGCTAGGATTAACAGGAAAAAGCAAAAAATTTCAGAATTGCACCTTGCAATGTGGAGATATTACTGTTTGTGCATTTACAATATTCATTGATTTTTGCCATTGAAAAACATGTTTTTCATATACCAGAAATGTTTGAAGCTACTGACTGAATGAAAGGAGCTGGCATCTCACTCTCTTTGAATCTTCTTTATCATGCTAGGATTAACAGGAAAAAGCAAAAAATTTCAGAATTGCACCTTGCAATGTGGAGATATTACTGTTTGTGCATTTACAATATTCATTGATTTTTGCCATTGAAAAACGTCCAGAAATGTTTGAAGCTACTGACTGAATGAAAGGAGCTGGCATCTCACTCTCTTTGAATCTTCTTTATCATGCTAGGATTAGCAGGAAAAAGCAAAAAATTTCAGAATTGCACCTTGCAATGTGGAGATATTACTGTTTGTGCATTTACAATATTCATTGATTTTTGCCATTGAAAAACGTCCAGAAATGTTTGAAGCTACTGACTGAATGAAAGGAGCTGGCATCTCACTCTCTTTGAATCTTCTTTATCATGCTAGGATTAGCAGGAAAAAGCAAAAAATTTCAGAATTGCACCTTGCAATGTGGAGATATTACTGTTTGTGCATTTACAATATTCATTGATTTTTGCCATTGAAAAACATGTTTTTCATATACCAGAAATGTTTGAAGCTACTGACTGAATGAAAGGAGCTGGCATCTCACTCTCTTTGAATCTTCTTTATCATGCTTGGATTAGCAGGAAAAAGCAAAAAATTTCAGAATTGCACCTTGCAATGTGGAGATATTACTGTTTGTGCATTTACAATATTCATTGATTTTTGCCATTGAAAAACATGTTTTTCATATACCAGAAATGTTTGAAGCTACTGACTGAATGAAAGGAGCTGGCATCTCACTCTCTTTGAATCTTCTTTATCATGCTAGGATTAACAGGAAAAAGCAAAAAATTTCAGAATTGCACCTTGCAATGTGGAGATATTACTGTTTGTGCATTTACAATATTCATTGATTTTTGCCATTGAAAAACGTCCAGAAATGTTTGAAGCTACTGACTGAATGAAAGGAGCTGGCATCTCACTCTCTTTGAATCTTCTTTATCATGCTAGGATTAACAGGAAAAAGCTAAAAATTTCAGAATTGCACCTTGCAATGTGGAGATATTACTGTTTGTGCATTTACAATATTCATTGATTTTTGCCATTGAAAAACATGTTTTTCATATACCAGAAATGTTTGAAGCTACTGACTGAATGAAAGGAGCTGGCATCTCACTCTTTTTGAATCTTCTTTATCATGCTAGGATTAGCAGGAAAAAGCAAAAAATTTCAGAATTGCACCTTGCAATGTGGAGATATTACTGTTTGTGCATTTACAATATTCATTGATTTTTGCCTTTGAAAAACATGTTTTTCATATACCAGAAATGTTTGAAGCTACTGACTGAATGAAAGGAGCTGGCATCTCACTCTCTTTGAATCTTCTTTATCATGCTAGGATTAGCAGGAAAAAGCAAAAAATTTCAGAATTGCACCTTGCAATGTGGAGATATTACTGTTTGTGCATTTACAATATTCATTGATTTTTGCCATTGAAAAACGTCCAGAAATGTTTGAAGCTACTGACTGAATGAAAGGAGCTGGCATCTCACTCTCTTTGAATCTTCTTTATCATGCTAGGATTAGCAGGAAAAAGCAAAAAATTTCAGAATTGCACCTTGCAATGTGGAGATATTACTGTTTGTGCATTTACAATATTCATTGATTTTTGCCATTGAAAAACATGTTTTTCATATACCAGAAATGTTTGAAGCTACTGACTGAATGAAAGGAGCTGGCATCTCACTCTCTTTGAATCTTCTTTATCATGCTAGGATTAGCAGGAAAAAGCAAAAAATTTCAGAATTGCACCTTGCAATGTGGAGATATTACTGTTTGTGCATTTACAATATTCATTGATTTTTGCCATTGAAAAACATGTTTTTCATATACCAGAAATGTTTGAAGCTACTGACTGAATGAAAGGAGCTGGCATCTCACTCTCTTTGAATCTTCTTTATCATGCTAGGATTAACAGGAAAAAGCAAAAAATTTCAGAATTGCACCTTGCAATGTGGAGATATTACTGTTTGTGCATTTACAATATTCATTGATTTTTGCCATTGAAAAACGTCCAGAAATGTTTGAAGCTACTGACTGAATGAAAGGAGCTGGCATCTCACTCTCTGTGAATCTTCTTTATCATGCTAGGATTAGCAGGAAAAAGCAAAAAATTTCAGAATTGCACCTTGCAATGTGGAGATATTACTGTTTGTGCATTTACAATATTCATTGATTTTTGCCATTGAAAAACGTCCAGAAATGTTTGAAGCTACTGACTGAATGAAAGGAGCTGGCATCTCACTCTCTTTGAATCTTCTTTATCATGCTAGGATTAGCAGGAAAAAGCAAAAAATTTCAGAATTGCACCTTGCAATGTGGAGATATTACTGTTTGTGCATTTACAATATTCATTGATTTTTGCCATTGAAAAACATGTTTTTCATATACCAGAAATGTTTGAAGCTACTGACTGAATGAAAGGAGCTGGCATCTCACTCTCTTTGAATCTTCTTTATCATGCTAGGATTAGCAGGAAAAAGCAAAAAATTTCAGAATTGCACCTTGCAATGTGGAGATATTACTGTTTGTGCATTTACAATATTCATTGATTTTTGCCATTGAAAAACATGTTTTTCATATACCAGAAATGTTTGAAGCTACTGACTGAATGAAAGGAGCTGGCATCTCACTCTCTTTGAATCTTCTTTATCATGCTAGGATTAACAGGAAAAAGCAAAAAATTTCAGAATTGCACCTTGCAATGTGGAGATATTACTGTTTGTGCATTTACAATATTCATTGATTTTTGCCATTGAAAAACGTCCAGAAATGTTTGAAGCTACTGACTGAATGAAAGGAGCTGGCATCTCACTCTCTTTGAATCTTCTTTATCATGCTAGGATTAGCAGGAAAAAGCAAAAAATTTCAGAATTGCACCTTGCAATGTGGAGATATTACTGTTTGTGCATTTACAATATTCATTGATTTTTGCCATTGAAAAACATGTTTTTCATATACCAGAAATGTTTGAAGCTACTGACTGAATGAAAGGAGCTGGCATCTCACTCTCTTTGAATATTCTTTATCATGCTAGGATTAGCAGGAAAAAGCAAAAAATTTCAGAATTGCACCTTGCAATGTGGAGATATTACTGTTTGTGCATTTACAATATTCATTGATTTTTGCCATTGAAAAACATGTTTTTCATATACCAGAAATGTTTGAAGCTACTGACTGAATGAAAGGAGCTGGCATCTCACTCTCTTTGAATCTTCTTTATCATGCTAAGATTAACAGGAAAAAGCAAAAAATTTCAGAATTGCACCTTGCAATGTGGAGATATTACTGTTTGTGCATTTACAATATTCATTGATTTTTGCCATTGAAAAACGTCCAGAAATGTTTGAAGCTACTGACTGAATGAAAGGAGCTGGCATCTCACTCTCTTTGAATCTTCTTTATCATGCTAGGATTAGCAGGAAAAAGCAAAAAATTTCAGAATTGCACCTTGCAATGTGGAGATATTACTGTTTGTGCATTTACAATATTCATTGATTTTTGCCATTGAAAAACATGTTTTTCATATACCAGAAATGTTTGAAGCTACTGACTGAATGAAAGGAGCTGGCATCTCACTCTCTTTGAATCTTCTTTATCATGCTAGGATTAGCAGGAAAAAGCAAAAAATTTCAGAATTGCACCTTGCAATGTGGAGATATTACTGTTTGTGCATTTACAATATTCATTGATTTTTGCCATTGAAAAACATGTTTTTCATATACCAGAAATGTTTGAAGCTACTGACTGAATGAAAGGAGCTGGCATCTCACTCTCTTTGAATCTTCTTTATCATGCTAGGATTAACAGGAAAAAGCAAAAAATTTCAGAATTGCACCTTGCAATGTGGAGATATTACTGTTTGTGCATTTACAATATTCATTGATTTTTGCCATTGAAAAACGTCCAGAAATGTTTGAAGCTACTGACTGAATGAAAGGAGCTGGCATCTCACTCTCTTTGAATCTTCTTTATCATGCTAGGATTAACAGGAAAAAGCTAAAAATTTCAGAATTGCACCTTGCAATGTGGAGATATTACTGTTTGTGCATTTACAATATTCATTGATTTTTGCCATTGAAAAACATGTTTTTCATATACCAGAAATGTTTGAAGCTACTGACTGAATGAAAGGAGCTGGCATCTCACTCTCTTTGAATCTTCTTTATCATGCTAGGATTAGCAGGAAAAAGCAAAAAATTTCAGAATTGCACCTTGCAATGTGGAGATATTACTGTTTGTGCATTTACAATATTCATTGATTTTTGCCATTGAAAAACATGTTTTTCATATACCAGAAATGTTTGAAGCTACTGACTGAATGAAAGGAGCTGGCATCTCACTCTCTTTGAATCTTCTTTATCATGCTAGGATTAGCAGGAAAAAGCAAAAAAATTCAGAATTGCACCTTGCAATGTGGAGATATTACTGTTTGTGCATTTACAATATTCATTGATTTTTGCCATTGAAAAACATGTTTTTCATATACCAGAAATGTTTGAAGCTACTGACTGAATGAAAGGAGCTGGCATCTCACTCTCTTTGAATCTTCTTTATCATGCTAGGATTAACAGGAAAAAGCAAAAAATTTCAGAATTGCACCTTGCAATGTGGAGATATTACTGTTTGTGCATTTACAATATTCATTGATTTTTGCCATTGAAAAACGTCCAGAAATGTTTGAAGCTACTGACTGAATGAAAGGAGCTGGCATCTCACTCTCTTTGAATCTTCTTTATCATGCTAGGATTAACAGGAAAAAGCTAAAAATTTCAGAATTGCACCTTGCAATGTGGAGATATTACTGTTTGTGCATTTACAATATTCATTGATTTTTGCCATTGAAAAACATGTTTTTCATATACCAGAAATGTTTGAAGCTACTGACTGAATGAAAGGAGCTGGCATCTCACTCTCTTTGAATCTTCTTTATCATGCTAGGATTAGCAGGAAAAAGCAAAAAATTTCAGAATTGCACCTTGCAATGTGGAGATATTACTGTTTGTGCATTTACAATATTCATTGATTTTTGCCATTGAAAAACGTTTTTCATATACCAGAAATGTTTGAAGCTACTGACTGAATGAAAGGAGCTGGCATCTCACTCTCTTTGAATCTTCTTTATCATGCTAGGATTAGCAGGAAAAAGCAAAAAATTTCAGAATTGCACCTTGCAATGTGGAGATATTACTGTTTGTGCATTTACAATATTCATTGATTTTTGCCATTGAAAAACATGTTTTTCATATACCAGAAATGTTTGAAGCTACTGACTGAATGAAAGGAGCTGGCATCTCACTCTCTTTGAATCTTCTTTATCATGCTAGGATTAACAGGAAAAAGCAAAAAATTTCAGAATTGCACCTTGCAATGTGGAGATATTACTGTTTGTGCATTTACAATATTCATTGATTTTTGCCATTGAAAAACGTCCAGAAATGTTTGAAGCTACTGACTGAATGAAAGGAGCTGGCATCTCACTCTCTTTGAATCTTCTTTATCATGCTAGGATTAGCAGGAAAAAGCAAAAAAATTCAGAATTGCACCTTGCAATGTGGAGATATTACTGTTTGTGCATTTACAATATTCATTGATTTTTGCCATTGAAAAACGTCCAGAAATGTTTGAAGCTACTGACTGAATGAAAGGAGCTGGCATCTCACTCTCTTTGATTCTTCTTTATCATGCTAGGATTAGCAGGAAAAAGCAAAAAATTTCAGAATTGCACCTTGCAATGTGGAGATATTACTGTTTGTGCATTTACAATATTCATTGATTTTTGCCATTGAAAAACATGTTTTTCATATACCAGAAATGTTTGAAGCTACTGACTGAATGAAAGGAGCTGGCATCTCACTCTCTTTGAATCATCTTTATCATGCTAGGATTAGCAGGAAAAAGCAAAAAATTTCAGAATTGCACCTTGCAATGTGGAGATATTACTGTTTGTGCATTTACAATATTCATTGATTTTTGCCATTGAAAAACATGTTTTTCATATACCAGAAATGTTTGAAGCTACTGACTGAATGAAAGGAGCTGGCATCTCACTCTCTTTGAATCTTCTTTATCATGCTAGGATTAACAGGAAAAAGCAAAAAATTTCAGAATTGCACCTTGCAATGTGGAGATATTACTGTTTGTGCATTTACAATATTCATTGATTTTTGCCATTGAAAAACGTCCAGAAATGTTTGAAGCTACTGACTGAATGAAAGGAGCTGGCATCTCACTCTCTTTGAATCTTCTTTATCATGCTAGGATTAGCAGGAAAAAGCAAAAAAATTCAGAATTGCACCTTGCAATGTGGAGATATTACTGTTTGTGCATTTACAATATTCATTGATTTTTGCCATTGAAAAACGTCCAGAAATGTTTGAAGCTACTGACTGAATGAAAGGAGCTGGCATCTCACTCTCTTTGAATCTTCTTTATCATGCTAGGATTAGCAGGAAAAAGCAAAAAATTTCAGAATTGCACCTTGCAATGTGGAGATATTACTGTTTGTGCATTTACAATATTCATTGATTTTTGCCATTGAAAAACATGTTTTTCATATACCAGAAATGTTTGAAGCTACTGACTGAATGAAAGGAGCTGGCATCTCACTCTCTTTGAATCTTCTTTATCATGCTAGGATTAGCAGGAAAAAGCAAAAAATTTCAGAATTGCACCTTGCAATGTGGAGATATTACTGTTTGTGCATTTACAATATTCATTGATTTTTGCCATTGAAAAACATGTTTTTCATATACCAGAAATGTTTGAAGCTACTGACTGAATGAAAGGAGCTGGCATCTCACTCTCTTTGAATCTTCTTTATCATGCTAGGATTAACAGGAAAAAGCAAAAAATTTCAGAATTGCACCTTGCAATGTGGAGATATTACTGTTTGTGCATTTACAATATTCATTGATTTTTGCCATTGAAAAACTTCCAGAAATGTTTGAAGCTACTGACTGAATGAAAGGAGCTGGCATCTCACTCTCTTTGAATCTTCTTTATCATGCTAGGATTAACAGGAAAAAGCAAAAAATTTCAGAATTGCACCTTGCAATGTGGAGATATTACTGTTTGTGCATTTACAATATTCATTGATTTTTGCCATTGAAAAACGTCCAGAAATGTTTGAAGCTACTGACTGAATGAAAGGAGCTGGCATCTCACTCTCTTTGAATCTTCTTTATCATGCTAGGATTAGCAGGAAAAAGCAAAAAATTTCAGAATTGCACCTTGCAATGTGGAGATATTACTGTTTGTGCATTTACAATATTCATTGATTTTTGCCATTGAAAAACGTCCAGAAATGTTTGAAGCTACTGACTGAATGAAAGGAGCTGGCATCTCACTCTCTTTGAATCTTCTTTATCATGCTAGGATTAGCAGGAAAAAGCAAAAAATTTCAGAATTGCACCTTGCAATGTGGAGATATTACTGTTTGTGCATTTACAATATTCATTGATTTTTGCCACTGAAAAACATGTTTTTCATATACCAGAAATGTTTGAAGCTACTGACTGAATGAAAGGAGCTGGCATCTCACTCTCTTTGAATCTTCTTTATCATGCTAGGATTAACAGGAAAAAGCAAAAAATTTCAGAATTGCACCTTGCAATGTGGAGATATTACTGTTTGTGCATTTACAATATTCATTGATTTTTGCCATTGAAAAATGTCCAGAAATGTTTGAAGCTACTGACTGAATGAAAGGAGCTGGCATCTCACTCTCTTTGAATCTTCTTTATCATGCTAGGATTAGCAGGAAAAAGCAAAAAATTTCAGAATTGCACCTTGCAATGTGGAGATATTACTGTTTGTGCATTTACAATATTCATTGATTTTTGCCATTGAAAAACGTCCAGAAATGTTTGAAGCTACTGACTGAATGAAAGGAGCTGGCATCTCACTCTCTTTGAATCTTCTTTATCATGCTAGGATTAACAGGAAAAAGCTAAAAATTTCAGAATTGCACCTTGCAATGTGGAGATATTACTGTTTGTGCATTTACAATATTCATTGATTTTTGCCATTGAAAAACATGTTTTTCATATACCAGAAATGTTTGAAGCTACTGACTGAATGAAAGGAGCTGGCATCTCACTCTCTTTGAATCTTCTTTATCATGCTAGGATTAGCAGGAAAAAGCAAAAAATTTCAGAATTGCACCTTGCAATGTGGAGATATTACTGTTTGTGCATTTACAATATTCATTGATTTTTGCCATTGAAAAACATGTTTTTCATATACCAGAAATGTTTGAAGCTACTGACTGAATGAAAGGAGCTGGCATCTCACTCTCTTTGAATCATCTTTATCATGCTAGGATTAGCAGGAAAAAGCAAAAAATTTCAGAATTGCACCTTGCAATGTGGAGATATTACTGTTTGTGCATTTACAATATTCATTGATTTTTGCCATTGAAAAACATGTTTTTCATATACCAGAAATGTTTGAAGCTACTGACTGAATGAAAGGAGCTGGCATCTCACTCTCTTTGAATCTTCTTTATCATGCTAGGATTAACAGGAAAAAGCAAAAAATTTCAGAATTGCACCTTGCAATGTGGAGATATTACTGTTTGTGCATTTACAATATTCATTGATTTTTGCCATTGAAAAACGTCCAGAAATGTTTGAAGCTACTGACTGAATGAAAGGAGCTGGCATCTCACTCTCTTTGAATCTTCTTTATCATGCTAGGATTAACAGGAAAAAGCTAAAAATTTCAGAATTGCACCTTGCAATGTGGAGATATTACTGTTTGTGCATTTACAATATTCATTGATTTTTGCCATTGAAAAACATGTTTTTCATATACCAGAAATGTTTGAAGCTACTGACTGAATGAAAGGAGCTGGCATCTCTCTCTCTTTGAATCTTCTTTATCATGCTAGGATTAGCAGGAAAAAGCAAAAAATTTCAGAATTGCACCTTGCAATGTGGAGATATTACTGTTTGTGCATTTACAATATTCATTGATTTTTGCCATTGAAAAACATGTTTTTCATATACCAGAAATGTTTGAAGCTACTGACTGAATGAAAGGAGCTGGCATCTCACTCTCTTTGAATCTTCTTTATCATGCTAGGATTAACAGGAAAAAGCAAAAAATTTCAGAATTGCACCTTGCATTGTGGAGATATTACTGTTTGTGCATTTACAATATTCATTGATTTTTGCCATTGAAAAACGTCCAGAAATGTTTGAAGCTACTGACTGAATGAAAGGAGCTGGCATCTCACTCTCTTTGAATCTTCTTTATCATGCTAGGATTAGCAGGAAAAAGCAAAAAATTTCAGAATTGCACCTTGCAATGTGGAGATATTACTGTTTGTGCATTTACAATATTCATTGATTTTTGCCATTGAAAAACATCATGTTATTCATATACCAGAAATGTTTGAAGCTACTGACTGAATGAAAGGAGCTGGCATCTCACTCTCTTTGAATCTTCTTTATCATGCTAGGATTAGCAGGAAAAAGCAAAAAATTTCCGAATTGCACCTTGCAATGTGGAGATATTACTGTTTGTGCATTTACAATATTCATTGATTTTTGCTATTGAAAAACATCATGTTATTCATATACCAGAAATGTTTGAAGCTACTGACTGAATGAAAGGAGCTGGCATCTCACTCTCTTTGAATCTTCTTTATCATGCTAGGATTAGCAGGAAAAAGCAAAAAATTTCCGAATTGCACCTTGCAATGTGGAGATATTACTGTTTGTGCATTTACAATATTCATTGATTTTTGCCATTGAAAAACATGTTTTTCATATACCAGAAATGTTTGAAGCTACTGACTGAATGAAAGGAGCTGGCATCTCACTCTCTTTGAATCTTCTTTATCATGCTAGGATTAACAGGAAAAAGCAAAAAATTTCAGAATTGCACCTTGCAATGTGGAGATATTACTGTTTGTGCATTTACAATATTCATTGATTTTTGCCATTGAAAAACGTCCAGAAATGTTTGAAGCTACTGACTGAATGAAAGGAGCTGGCATCTCACTCTCTTTGAATCTTCTTTATCATGCTAGGATTAACAGGAAAAAGCTAAAAATTTCAGAATTGCACCTTGCAATGTGGAGATATTACTGTTTGTGCATTTACAATATTCATTGATTTTTGCCATTGAAAAACTTGTTTTTCATATACCAGAAATGTTTGAAGCTACTGACTGAATGAAAGGAGCTGGCATCTCACTCTCTTTGAATCTTCTTTATCATGCTAGGATTAGCAGGAAAAAGCAAAAAATTTCAGAATTGCACCTTGCAATGTGGAGATATTACTGTTTGTGCATTTACAATATTCATTGATTTTTGCCATTGAAAAACATGTTTTTCATATACCAGAAATGTTTGAAGCTACTGACTGAATGAAAGGAGCTGGCATCTCACTCTCTTTGAATCTTCTTTATCATGCTAGGATTAACAGGAAAAAGCAAAAAATTTCAGAATTGCACCTTGCAATGTGGAGATATTACTGTTTGTGCATTTACAATATTCATTGATTTTTGCCATTGAAAAACGTCCAGAAATGTTTGAAGCTACTGACTGAATGAAAGGAGCTGGCATCTCACTCTCTTTGAATCTTCTTTATCATGCTAGGATTAACAGGAAAAAGCTAAAAATTTCAGAATTGCACCTTGCAATGTGGAGATATTACTGTTTGTGCATTTACAATATTCATTGATTTTTGCCATTGAAAAACTTGTTTTTCATATACCAGAAATGTTTGAAGCTACTGACTGAATGAAAGGAGCTGGCATCTCACTCTCTTTGAATCTTCTTTATCATGCTAGGATTAGCAGGAAAAAGCAAAAAATTTCAGAATTGCACCTTGCAATGTGGAGATATTACTGTTTGTGCATTTACAATATTCATTGATTTTTGCCATTGAAAAACATGTTTTTCATATACCAGAAATGTTTGAAGCTACTGACTGAATGAAAGGAGCTGGCATCTCACTCTCTTTGAATCTTCTTTATCATGCTAGGATTAGCAGGAAAAAGCAAAAAATTTCAGAATTGCACCTTGCAATGTGGAGATATTACTGTTTGTGCATTTACAATATTCATTGATTTTTGCCATTGAAAAACATGTTTTTCATATACCAGAAATGTTTGAAGCTACTGACTGAATGAAAGGAGCTGGCATCTCACTCTCTTTGAATCTTCTTTATCATGCTAGGATTAACAGGAAAAAGCAAAAAATTTCAGAATTGCACCTTGCAATGTGGAGATATTACTGTTTGTGCATTTACAATATTCATTGATTTTTGCCATTGAAAAACGTCCAGAAATGTTTGAAGCTACTGACTGAATGAAAGGAGCTGGCATCTCACTCTCTTTGAATCTTCTTTATCATGCTAGGATTAGCAGGAAAAAGCAAAAAAATTCAGAATTGCACCTTGCAATGTGGAGATATTACTGTTTGTGCATTTACAATATTCATTGATTTTTGCCATTGAAAAACGTCTAGAAATGTTTGAAGCTACTGACTGAATGAAAGGAGCTGGCATCTCACTCTCTTTGAATCTTCTTTATCATGCTAGGATTAGCAGGAAAAAGCAAAAAATTTCAGAATTGCACCTTGCAATGTGGAGATATTACTGTTTGTGCATTTACAATATTCATTGATTTTTGCCATTGAAAAACATGTTTTTCATATACCAGAAATGTTTGAAGCTACTGACTGAATGAAAGGAGCTGGCATCTCACTCTCTTTGAATCTTCTTTATCATGCTAGGATTAACAGGAAAAAGCAAAAAATTTCAGAATTGCACCTTGCAATGTGGAGATATTACTGTTTGTGCATTTACAATATTCATTGATTTTTGCCATTGAAAAACGTCCAGAAATGTTTGAAGCTACTGACTGAATGAAAGGAGCTGGCATCTCACTCTCTTTGAATCTTCTTTATCATGCTAGGATTAACAGGAAAAAGCTAAAAATTTCAGAATTGCACCTTGCAATGTGGAGATATTACTGTTTGTGCATTTACAATATTCATTGATTTTTGCCATTGAAAAACATGTTTTTCATATACCAGAAATGTTTGAAGCTACTGACTGAATGAAAGGAGCTGGCATCTCTCTCTCTTTGAATCTTCTTTATCATGCTAGGATTAGCAGGAAAAAGCAAAAAATTTCAGAATTGCACCTTGCAATGTGGAGATATTACTGTTTGTGCATTTACAATATTCATTGATTTTTGCCATTGAAAAACATGTTTTTCATATACCAGAAATGTTTGAAGCTACTGACTGAATGAAAGGAGCTGGCATCTCACTCTCTTTGAATCTTCTTTATCATGCTAGGATTAACAGGAAAAAGCAAAAAATTTCAGAATTGCACCTTGCATTGTGGAGATATTACTGTTTGTGCATTTACAATATTCATTGATTTTTGCCATTGAAAAACGTCCAGAAATGTTTGAAGCTACTGACTGAATGAAAGGAGCTGGCATCTCACTCTCTTTGAATCTTCTTTATCATGCTAGGATTAGCAGGAAAAAGCAAAAAATTTCAGAATTGCACCTTGCAATCTGGAGATATTACTGTTTGTGCATTTACAATATTCATTGATTTTTGCCATTGAAAAACATCATGTTATTCATATACCAGAAATGTTTGAAGCTACTGCCTGAATGAAAGGAGCTGGCATCTCACTCTCTTTGAATCTTCTTTATCATGCTAGGATTAGCAGGAAAAAGCAAAAAATTTCCGAATTGCACCTTGCAATGTGGAGATATTACTGTTTGTGCATTTACAATATTCATTGATTTTTGCCATTGAAAAACATGTTTTTCATATACCAGAAATGTTTGAAGCTACTGACTGAATGAAAGGAGCTGGCATCTCACTCTCTTTGAATCTTCTTTATCATGCTAGGATTAGCAGGAAAAAGCAAAAAATTTCCGAATTGCACCTTGCAATGTGGAGATATTACTGTTTGTGCATTTACAATATTCATTGATTTTTGCCATTGAAAAACATGTTTTTCATATACCAGAAATGTTTGAAGCTACTAACTGAATGAAAGGAGCTGGCATCTCACTCTCTTTGAATCTTCTTTATCATGCTAGGATTAACAGGAAAAAGCAAAAAATTTCAGAATTGCACCTTGCAATGTGGAGATATTACTGTTTGTGCATTTACAATATTCATTGATTTTTGCCATTGAAAAACGTCCAGAAATGTTTGAAGCTACTGACTGAATGAAAGGAGCTGGCATCTCACTCTCTTTGAATCTTCTTTATCATGCTAGGATTAACAGGAAAAAGCTAAAAATTTCAGAATTGCACCTTGCAATGTGGAGATATTACTGTTTGTGCATTTACAATATTCATTGATTTTTGCCATTGAAAAACATGTTTTTCATATACCAGAAATGTTTGAAGCTACTGACTGAATGAAAGGAGCTGGCATCTCACTCTCTTTGAATCTTCTTTATCATGCTAGGATTAGCAGGAAAAAGCAAAAAATTTCAGAATTGCACCTTGCAATGTGGAGATATTACTGTTTGTGCATTTACAATATTCATTGATTTTTGCCATTGAAAAACATGTTTTTCATATACCAGAAATGTTTGAAGCTACTGACTGAATGAAAGGAGCTGGCATCTCACTCTCTTTGAATCTTCTTTATCATGCTAGGATTAGCAGGAAAAAGCAAAAAATTTCAGAATTGCACCTTGCAATGTGGAGATATTACTGTTTGTGCATTTACAATATTCATTGATTTTTGCCATTGAAAAACATGTTTTTCATATACCAGAAATGTTTGAAGCTACTGACTGAATGAAAGGAGCTGGCATCTCACTCTCTTTGAATCTTCTTTATCATGCTAGGATTAACAGGAAAAAGCAAAAAATTTCAGAATTGCACCTTGCAATGTGGAGATATTACTGTTTGTGCATTTACAATATTCATTGATTTTTGCCATTGAAAAACGTCCAGAAATGTTTGAAGCTACTGACTGAATGAAAGGAGCTGGCATCTCACTCTCTTTGAATCTTCTTTATCATGCTAGGATTAGCAGGAAAAAGCAAAAAAATTCAGAATTGCACCTTGCAATGTGGAGATATTACTGTTTGTGCATTTACAATATTCATTGATTTTTGCCATTGAAAAACGTCCAGAAATGTTTGAAGCTACTGACTGAATGAAAGGAGCTGGCATCTCACTCTCTTTGAATCTTCTTTATCATGCTAGGATTAGCAGGAAAAAGCAAAAAATTTCAGAATTGCACCTTGCAATGTGGAGATATTACTGTTTGTGCATTTACAATATTCATTGATTTTTGCCATTGAAAAACATGTTTTTCATATACCAGAAATGTTTGAAGCTACTGACTGAATGAAAGGAGCTGGCATCTCACTCTCTTTGAATCTTCTTTATCATGCTAGGATTAGCAGGAAAAAGCAAAAAATTTCAGAATTGCACCTTGCAATGTGGAGATATTACTGTTTGTGCATTTACAATATTCATTGATTTTTGCCATTGAAAAACATGTTTTTCATATACCAGAAATGTTTGAAGCTACTGACTGAATGAAAGGAGCTGGCATCTCACTCTCTTTGAATCTTCTTTATCATGCTAGGATTAACAGGAAAAAGCAAAAAATTTCAGAATTGCACCTTGCAATGTGGAGATATTACTGTTTGTGCATTTACAATATTCATTGATTTTTGCCATTGAAAAACGTCCAGAAATGTTTGAAGCTACTGACTGAATGAAAGGAGCTGGCATCTCACTCTCTTTGAATCTTCTTTATCATGCTAGGATTAACAGGAAAAAGCAAAAAATTTCAGAATTGCACCTTGCAATGTGGAGATATTACTGTTTGTGCATTTACAATATTCATTGATTTTTGCCATTGAAAAACGTCCAGAAATGTTTGAAGCTACTGACTGAATGAAAGGAGCTGGCATCTCACTCTCTTTGAATCTTCTTTATCATGCTAGGATTAGCAGGAAAAAGCAAAAAATTTCAGAATTGCACCTTGCAATGTGGAGATATTACTGTTTGTGCATTTACAATATTCATTGATTTTTGCCATTGAAAAACGTCCAGAAATGTTTGAAGCTACTGACTGAATGAAAGGAGCTGGCATCTCACTCTCTTTGAATCTTCTTTATCATGCTAGGATTAGCAGGAAAAAGAAAAAAATTTCAGAATTGCACCTTGCAATGTGGAGATATTACTGTTTGTGCATTTACAATATTCATTGATTTTTGCCACTGAAAAACATGTTTTTCATATACCAGAAATGTTTGAAGCTACTGACTGAATGAAAGGAGCTGGCATCTCACTCTCTTTGAATCTTCTTTATCATGCTAGGATTAACAGGAAAAAGCAAAAAATTTCAGAATTGCACCTTGCAATGTGGAGATATTACTGTTTGTGCATTTACAATATTCATTGATTTTTGCCATTGAAAAACGTCCAGAAATGTTTGAAGCTACTGACTGAATGAAAGGAGCTGGCATCTCACTCTCTTTGAATCTTCTTTATCATGCTAGGATTAGCAGGAAAAAGCAAAAAATTTCAGAATTGCACCTTGCAATGTGGAGATATTACTGTTTGTGCATTTACAATATTCATTGATTTTTGCCATTGAAAAACGTCCAGAAATGTTTGAAGCTGCTGACTGAATGAAAGGAGCTGGCATCTCACTCTCTTTGAATCTTCTTTATCATGCTAGGATTAGCAGGAAAAAGCAAAAAATTTCAGAATTGCACCTTGCAATGTGGAGATATTACTGTTTGTGCATTTACAATATTCATTGATTTTTGCCATTGAAAAACATCATGTTATTCATATACCAGAAATGTTTGAAGCTACTGACTGAATGAAAGGAGCTGGCATCTCACTCTCTTTGAATCTTCTTTATCATGCTAGGATTAGCAGGAAAAAGCAAAAAATTTCCGAATTGCACCTTGCAATGTGGAGATATTACTGTTTGTGCATTTACAATATTCATTGATTTTTGCCATTGAAAAACATGTTTTTCATATACCAGAAATGTTTGAAGCTACTGACTGAATGAAAGGAGCTGGCATCTCACTCTCTTTGAATCTTCTTTATCATGCTAGGATTAGCAGGAAAAAGCAAAAAATTTCCGAATTGCACCTTGCAATGTGGAGATATTAATGTTTGTGCATTTACAATATTCATTGATTTTTGCCATTGAAAAACATGTTTTTCATATACCAGAAATGTTTGAAGCTACTGACTGAATGAAAGGAGCTGGCATCTCACTCTCTTTGAATCTTCTTTATCATGCTAGGATTAACAGGAAAAAGCAAAAAATTTCAGAATTGCACCTTGCAATGTGGAGATATTACTGTTTGTGCATTTACAATATTCATTGATTTTTGCCATTGAAAAACATGTTTTTCATATACCAGAAATGTTTGAAGCTACTGACTGAATGAAAGGAGCTGGCATCTCACTCTCTTTGAATCTTCTTTATCATGCTAGGATTAGCAGGAAAAAGCAAAAAATTTCAGAATTGCACCTTGCAATGTGGAGATATTACTGTTTGTGCATTTACAATATTCATTGATTTTTGCCATTGAAAAACATGTTTTTCATATACCAGAAATGTTTGAAGCTACTGACTGAATGAAAGGAGCTGGCATCTCACTCTCTTTGAATCTTCTTTATCATGCTAGGATTAGCAGGAAAAAGCAAAAAATTTCAGAATTGCACCTTGCAATGTGGAGATATTACTGTTTGTGCATTTACAATATTCATTGATTTTTGCCATTGAAAAACATGTTTTTCATATACCAGAAATGTTTGAAGCTACTGACTGAATGAAAGGAGCTGGCATCTCACTCTCTTTGAATCTTCTTTATCATGCTAGGATTAACAGGAAAAAGCAAAAAATTTCAGAATTGCACCTTGCAATGTGGAGATATTACTGTTTGTGCATTTACAATATTCATTGATTTTTGCCATTGAAAAACGTCCAGAAATGTTTGAAGCTACTGACTGAATGAAAGGAGCTGGCATCTCACTCTCTTTGAATCTTCTTTATCATGCTAGGATTAGCAGGAAAAAGCAAAAAAATTCAGAATTGCACCTTGCAATGTGGAGATATTACTGTTTGTGCATTTACAATATTCATTGATTTTTGCCATTGAAAAACGTCCAGAAATGTTTGAAGCTACTGACTGAATGAAAGGAGCTGGCATCTCACTCTCTTTGAATCTTCTTTATCATGCTAGGATTAGCAGGAAAAAGCAAAAAATTTCAGAATTGCACCTTGCAATGTGGAGATATTACTGTTTGTGCATTTACAATATTCATTGATTTTTGCCATTGAAAAACATGTTTTTCATATACCAGAAATGTTTGAAGCTACTGACTGAATGAAAGGAGCTGGCATCTCACTCTCTTTGAATCTTCTTTATCATGCTAGGATTAGCAGGAAAAAGCAAAAAATTTCAGAATTGCACCTTGCAATGTGGAGATATTACTGTTTGTGCATTTACAATATTCATTGATTTTTGCCATTGAAAAACGTCCAGAAATGTTTGAAGCTACTGACTGAATGAAAGGAGCTGGCATCTCACTCTCTTTGAATCTTCTTTATCATGCTAGGATTAACAGGAAAAAGCTAAAAATTTCAGAATTGCACCTTGCAATGTGGAGATATTACTGTTTGTGCATTTACAATATTCATTGATTTTTGCCATTGAAAAACATGTTTTTCATATACCAGAAATGTTTGAAGCTACTGACTGAATGAAAGGAGCTGGCATCTCACTCTCTTTGAATCTTCTTTATCATGCTAGGATTAGCAGGAAAAAGCAAAAAATTTCAGAATTGCACCTTGCAATGTGGAGATATTACTGTTTGTGCATTTACAATATTCATTGATTTTTGCCATTGAAAAACATGTTTTTCATATACCAGAAATGTTTGAAGCTACTGACTGAATGAAAGGAGCTGGCATCTCACTCTCTTTGAATCTTCTTTATCATGCTAGGATTAGCAGGAAAAAGCAAAAAATTTCAGAATTGCACATTGCAATGTGGAGATATTACTGTTTGTGCATTTACAATATTCATTGATTTTTGCCATTGAAAAACATGTTTTTCATATACCAGAAATGTTTGAAGCTACTGACTGAATGAAAGGAGCTGGCATCTCACTCTCTTTGAATCTTCTTTATCATGCTAGGATTAACAGGAAAAAGCAAAAAATTTCAGAATTGCACCTTGCAATGTGGAGATATTACTGTTTGTGCATTTACAATATTCATTGATTTTTGCCATTGAAAAACGTCCAGAAATGTTTGAAGCTACTGACTGAATGAAAGGAGCTGGCATCTCACTCTCTTTGAATCTTCTTTATCATGCTAGGATTAGCAGGAAAAAGCAAAAAAATTCAGAATTGCACCTTGCAATGTGGAGATATTACTGTTTGTGCATTTACAATATTCATTGATTTTTGCCATTGAAAAACGTCCAGAAATGTTTGAAGCTACTGACTGAATGAAAGGAGCTGGCATCTCACTCTCTTTGAATCTTCTTTATCATGCTAGGATTAGCAGGAAAAAGCAAAAAATTTCAGAATTGCACCTTGCAATGTGGAGATATTACTGTTTGTGCATTTACAATATTCATTGATTTTTGCCATTGAAAAACATGTTTTTCATATACCAGAAATGTTTGAAGCTACTGACTGAATGAAAGGAGCTGGCATCTCACTCTCTTTGAATCTTCTTTATCATGCTAGGATTAGCAGGAAAAAGCAAAAAATTTCAGAATTGCACCTTGCAATGTGGAGATATTACTGTTTGTGCATTTACAATATTCATTGATTTTTGCCATTGAAAAACATGTTTTTCATATACCAGAAATGTTTGAAGCTACTGACTGAATGAAAGGAGCTGGCATCTCACTCTCTTTGAATCTTCTTTATCATGCTAGGATTAACAGGAAAAAGCAAAAAATTTCAGAATTGCACCTTGCAATGTGGAGATATTACTGTTTGTGCATTTACAATATTCATTGATTTTTGCCATTGAAAAACGTCCAGAAATGTTTGAAGCTACTGACTGAATGAAAGGAGCTGGCATCTCACTCTCTTTGAATCTTCTTTATCATGCTAGGATTAACAGGAAAAAGCAAAAAATTTCAGAATTGCACCTTGCAATGTGGAGATATTACTGTTTGTGCATTTACAATATTCATTGATTTTTGCCATTGAAAAACGTCCAGAAATGTTTGAAGCTACTCATTGAATGAAAGGAGCTGGCATCTCACTCTCTTTGAATCTTCTTTATCATGCTAGGATTAGCAGGAAAAAGCAAAAAATTTCAGAATTGCACCTTGCAATGTGGAGATATTACTGTTTGTGCATTTACAATATTCATTGATTTTTGCCATTGAAAAACGTCCAGAAATGTTTGAAGCTACTGACTGAATGAAAGGAGCTGGCATCTCACTCTCTTTGAATCTTCTTTATCATGCTAGGATTAACAGGAAAAAGCAAAAAATTTCAGAATTGCACCTTGCAATGTGGAGATATTACTGTTTGTGCATTTACAATATTCATTGATTTTTGCCATTGAAAAACATGTTTTTCATATACCAGAAATGTTTGAAGCTACTGACTGAATGAAAGGAGCTGGCATCTCACTCTCTTTGAATCTTCTTTATCATGCTAGGATTAGCAGGAAAAAGCAAAAAATTTCAGAATTGCACCTTGCAATGTGGAGATATTACTGTTTGTGCATTTACAATATTCATTGATTTTTGCCATTGAAAAACATGTTTTTCATATACCAGAAATGTTTGAAGCTACTGACTGAATGAAAGGAGCTGGCATCTCACTCTCTTTGAATCTTCTTTATCATGCTAGGATTAGCAGGAAAAAGCAAAAAATTTCAGAATTGCACCTTGCAATGTGGAGATATTACTGTTTGTGCATTTACAATATTCATTGATTTTTGCCATTGAAAAACATGTTTTTCATATACCAGAAATGTTTGAAGCTACTGACTGAATGAAAGGAGCTGGCATCTCACTCTCTTTGAATCTTCTTTATCATGCTAGGATTAACAGGAAAAAGCAAAAAATTTCAGAATTGCACCTTGCAATGTGGAGATATTACTGTTTGTGCATTTACAATATTCATTGATTTTTGCCATTGAAAAACGTCCAGAAATGTTTGAAGCTACTGACTGAATGAAAGGAGCTGGCATCTCACTCTCTTTGAATCTTCTTTATCATGCTAGGATTAGCAGGAAAAAGCAAAAAAATTCAGAATTGCACCTTGCAATGTGGAGATATTACTGTTTGTGCATTTACAATATTCATTGATTTTTGCCATTGAAAAACGTCCAGAAATGTTTGAAGCTACTGACTGAATGAAAGGAGCTGGCATCTCACTCTCTTTGAATCTTCTTTATCATGCTAGGATTAGCAGGAAAAAGCAAAAAATTTCAGAATTGCACCTTGCAATGTGGAGATATTACTGTTTGTGCATTTACAATATTCATTGATTTTTGCCATTGAAAAACATGTTTTTCATATACCAGAAATGTTTGAAGCTACTGACTGAATGAAAGGAGCTGGCATCTCACTCTCTTTGAATCTTCTTTATCATGCTAGGATTAGCAGGAAAAAGCAAAAAATTTCAGAATTGCACCTTGCAATGTGGAGATATTACTGTTTGTGCATTTACAATATTCATTGATTTTTGCCATTGAAAAACATGTTTTTCATATACCAGAAATGTTTGAAGCTACTGACTGAATGAAAGGAGCTGGCATCTCACTCTCTTTGAATCTTCTTTATCATGCTAGGATTAACAGGAAAAAGCAAAAAATTTCAGAATTGCACCTTGCAATGTGGAGATATTACTGTTTGTGCATTTACAATATTCATTGATTTTTGCCATTGAAAAACGTCCAGAAATGTTTGAAGCTACTGACTGAATGAAAGGAGCTGGCATCTCACTCTCTTTGAATCTTCTTTATCATGCTAGGATTAACAGGAAAAAGCAAAAAATTTCAGAATTGCACCTTGCAATGTGGAGATATTACTGTTTGTGCATTTACAATATTCATTGATTTTTGCCATTGAAAAACGTCCAGAAATGTTTGAAGCTACTGATTGAATGAAAGGAGCTGGCATCTCACTCTCTTTGAATCTTCTTTATCATGCTAGGATTAGCAGGAAAAAGCAAAAAATTTCAGAATTGCACCTTGCAATGTGGAGATATTACTGTTTGTGCATTTACAATATTCATTGATTTTTGCCATTGAAAAACGTCCAGAAATGTTTGAAGCTACTGACTGAATGAAAGGAGCTGGCATCTCACTCTCTTTGAATCTTCTTTATCATGCTAGGATTAGCAGGAAAAAGCAAAAAATTTCAGAATTGCACCTTGCAATGTGGAGATATTACTGTTTGTGCATTTACAATATTCATTGATTTTTGCCACTGAAAAACATGTTTTTCATATACCAGAAATGTTTGAAGCTACTGACTGAATGAAAGGAGCTGGCATCTCACTCTCTTTGAATCTTCTTTATCATGCTAGGATTAACAGGAAAAAGCAAAAAATTTCAGAATTGCACCTTGCAATGTGGAGATATTACTGTTTGTGCATTTACAATATTCATTGATTTTTGCCATTGAAAAACGTCCAGAAATGTTTGAAGCTACTGACTGAATGAAAGGAGCTGGCATCTCACTCTCTTTGAATCTTCTTTATCATGCTAGGATTAGCAGGAAAAAGCAAAAAATTTCAGAATTGCACCTTGCAATGTGGAGATATTACTGTTTGTGCATTTACAATATTCATTGATTTTTGCCATTGAAAAACGTCCAGAAATGTTTGAAGCTACTGACTGAATGAAAGGAGCTGGCATCTCACTCTCTTTGAATCTTCTTTATCATGCTAGGATTAGCAGGAAAAAGCAAAAAATTTCAGAATTGCACCTTGCAATGTGGAGATATTACTGTTTGTGCATTTACAATATTCATTGATTTTTGCCATTGAAAAACATGTTTTTCATATACCAGAAATGTTTGAAGCTACTGACTGAATGAAAGGAGCTGGCATCTCACTCTCTTTGAATCTTCTTTATCATGCTAGGATTAGCAGGAAAAAGCAAAAAATTTCAGAATTGCACCTTGCAATGTGGAGATATTACTGTTTGTGCATTTACAATATTCATTGATTTTTGCCATTGAAAAACATGTTTTTCATATACCAGAAATGTTTGAAGCTACTGACTGAATGAAAGGAGCTGGCATCTCACTCTCTTTGAATCTTCTTTATCATGCTAGGATTAACAGGAAAAAGCAAAAAATTTCAGAATTGCACCTTGCAATGTGGAGATATTACTGTTTGTGCATTTACAATATTCATTGATTTTTGCCATTGAAAAACATGTTTTTCATATACCAGAAATGTTTGAAGCTACTGACTGAATGAAAGGAGCTGGCATCTCACTCTCTTTGAATCTTCTTTATCATGCTAGGATTAGCAGGAAAAAGCAAAAAATTTCAGAATTGCACCTTGCAATGTGGAGATATTACTGTTTGTGCATTTACAATATTCATTGATTTTTGCCATTGAAAAACATGTTTTTCATATACCAGAAATGTTTGAAGCTACTGACTGAATGAAAGGAGCTGGCATCTCACTCTTTGAATCTTCTTTATCATGCTAGGATTAGCAGGAAAAAGCAAAAAATTTCAGAATTGCACCTTGCAATGTGGAGATATTACTGTTTGTGCATTTACAATATTCATTGATTTTTGCCATTGAAAAACATGTTTTTCATATACCAGAAATGTTTGAAGCTACTGACTGAATGAAAGGAGCTGGCATCTCACTCTCTTTGAATCTTCTTTATCATGCTAGGATTAACAGGAAAAAGCAAAAAATTTCAGAATTGCACCTTGCAATGTGGAGATATTACTGTTTGTGCATTTACAATATTCATTGATTTTTGCCATTGAAAAACATGTTTTTCATATACCAGAAATGTTTGAAGCTACTGACTGAATGAAAGGAGCTGGCATCTCACTCTCTTTGAATCTTCTTTATCATGCTAGGATTAACAGGAAAAAGCTAAAAATTTCAGAATTCCACCTTGCAATGTGGAGATATTACTGTTTGTGCATTTACAATATTCATTGATTTTTGCCATTGAAAAACGTCCAGAAATGATTGAAGCTACTGACTGAATGAAAGGAGCTGGCATCTCACTCTCTTTGAATCTTCTTTATCATGCTAGGATTAGCAGGAAAAAGCAAAAAATTTCAGAATTGCACCTTGCAATGTGGAGATATTACTGTTTGTGCATTTACAATATTCATTGATTTTTGCCATTGAAAAACGTCCAGAAATGTTTGAAGCTACTGACTGAATGAAAGGAGCTGGCATCTCACTCTCTTTGAATCTTCTTTATCATGCTAGGATTAGCAGGAAAAAGCAAAAAATTTCAGAATTGCACCTTGCAATGTGGAGATATTACTGTTTGTGCATTTACAATATTCATTGATTTTTGCCATTGAAAAACATGTTTTTCATATACCAGAAATGTTTGAAGCTACTGACTGAATGAAAGGAGCTGGCATCTCACTCTCTTTGAATCTTCTTTATCATGCTAGGATTAGCAGGAAAAAGCAAAAAATTTCAGAATTGCACCTTGCAATGTGGAGATATTACTGTTTGTGCATTTACAATATTCATTGATTTTTGCCATTGAAAAACATGTTTTTCATATACCAGAAATGTTTGAAGCTACTGACTGAATGAAAGGAGCTGGCATCTCACTCTCTTTGAATCTTCTTTATCATGCTAGGATTAATAGGAAAAAGCAAAAAATTTCAGAATTGCACCTTGCAATGTGGAGATATTACTGTTTGTGCATTTACAATATTCATTGATTTTTGCCATTGAAAAACATGTTTTTCATATACCAGAAATGTTTGAAGCTACTGACTGAATGAAAGGAGCTGGCATCTCACTCTTTGAATCTTCTTTATCATGCTAGGATTAGCAGGAAAAAGCAAAAAATTTCAGAATTGCACCTTGCAATGTGGAGATATTACTGTTTGTGCATTTACAATATTCATTGATTTTTGCCATTGAAAAACATGTTTTTCATATACCAGAAATGTTTGAAGCTACTGACTGAATGAAAGGAGCTGGCATCTCACTCTCTTTGAATCTTCTTTATCATGCTAGGATTAACAGGAAAAAGCAAAAAATTTCAGAATTGCACCTTGCAATGTGGAGATATTACTGTTTGTGCATTTACAATATTCATTGATTTTTGCCATTGAAAAACGTCCAGAAATGTTTGAAGCTACTGACTGAATGAAAGGAGCTGGCATCTCACTCTCTTTGAATCTTCTTTATCATGCTAGGATTAGCAGGAAAAAGCAAAAAATTTCAGAATTGCACCTTGCAATGTGGAGATATTACTGTTTGTGCATTTACAATATTCATTGATTTTTGCCATTGAAAAACGTCCAGAAATGTTTGAAGCTACTGACTGAATGAAAGGAGCTGGCATCTCACTCTCTTTGAATCTTCTTTATCATGCTAGGATTAGCAGGAAAAAGCAAAAAATTTCAGAATTGCACCTTGCAATGTGGAGATATTACTGTTTGTGCATTTACAATATTCATTGATTTTTGCCATTGAAAAACATGTTTTTCATATACCAGAAATGTTTGAAGCTACTGACTGAATGAAAGGAGCTGGCATCTCACTCTCTTTGAATCTTCTTTATCATGCTAGGATTAACAGGAAAAAGCAAAAAATTTCAGAATTGCACCTTGCAATGTGGAGATATTACTGTTTGTGCATTTACAATATTCATTGATTTTTGCCATTGAAAAACGTTCAGAAATGTTTGAAGCTACTGACTGAATGAAAGGAGCTGGCATCTCACTCTCTTTGAATCTTCTTTATCATGCTAGGATTAACAGGAAAAAGCTAAAAATTTCAGAATTGCACCTTGCAATGTGGAGATATTACTGTTTGTGCATTTACAATATTCATTGATTTTTGCCATTGAAAAACATGTTTTTCATATACCAGAAATGTTTGAAGCTACTGACTGAATGAAAGGAGCTGGCATCTCACTCTTTTTGAATCTTCTTTATCATGCTAGGATTAGCAGGAAAAAGCAAAAAATTTCAGAATTGCACCTTGCAATGTGGAGATATTACTGTTTGTGCATTTACAATATTCATTGATTTTTGCCATTGAAAAACATGTTTTTCATATACCAGAAATGTTTGAAGCTACTGACTGAATGAAAGGAGCTGGCATCTCACTCTCTTTGAATCTTCTTTATCATGCTAGGATTAGCAGGAAAAAGCAAAAAATTTCAGAATTGCACCTTGCAATGTGGAGATATTACTGTTTGTGCATTTACAATATTCATTGATTTTTGCCATTGAAAAACGTCCAGAAATGTTTGAAGCTACTGACTGAATGAAAGGAGCTGGCATCTCACTCTCTTTGAATCTTCTTTATCATGCTAGGATTAGCAGGAAAAAGCAAAAAATTTCAGAATTGCACCTTGCAATGTGGAGATATTACTGTTTGTGCATTTACAATATTCATTGATTTTTGCCATTGAAAAACATGTTTTTCATATACCAGAAATGTTTGAAGCTACTGACTGAATGAAAGGAGCTGGCATCTCACTCTCTTTGAATCTTCTTTATCATGCTAGGATTAGCAGGAAAAAGCAAAAAATTTCAGAATTGCACCTTGCAATGTGGAGATATTACTGTTTGTGCATTTACAATATTCATTGATTTTTGCCATTGAAAAACATGTTTTTCATATACCAGAAATGTTTGAAGCTACTGACTGAATGAAAGGAGCTGGCATCTCACTCTCTTTGAATCTTCTTTATCATGCTAGGATTAACAGGAAAAAGCAAAAAATTTCAGAATTGCACCTTGCAATGTGGAGATATTACTGTTTGTGCATTTACAATATTCATTGATTTTTGCCATTGAAAAACGTCCAGAAATGTTTGAAGCTACTGACTGAATGAAAGGAGCTGGCATCTCACTCTCTTTGAATCTTCTTTATCATGCTAGGATTAGCAGGAAATAGCAAAAAATTTCAGAATTGCACCTTGCAATGTGGAGATATTACTGTTTGTGCATTTACAATATTCATTGATTTTTGCCATTGAAAAACGTCCAGAAATGTTTGAAGCTACTGACTGAATTAAAGGAGCTGGCATCTCACTCTCT